>NW_024722603.1:0-2581 GCF_018991925.1 Homarus americanus | reverse complement strand
TGCCTCCTGACACTCCCAGGTACACCTCCGATACTCCCAGGTCCACCTCTGACATTCCTAGGTACCTCTGACACTCCCAGTACCTCCCATCCCCAGTTACACCCTGACACTTCCAGGTACCTGACACTCCCAGGCACACGCCTGATACTCAGGTACCTCTGACACTCTCTGGTACACCTCACACTCCCAGGTACACATCTGACACTCATTTCTGACACTCCCTGGTACACCACTGACCTCCCAAGTACACCTCTTACACTCCCTGGTTCTCCTCTGACACTCCCAGGCACACCTCAGACACTCCCAGCTTAGACACTCCCAGGTACACCTCTGACACTCCCAGGTACATCTCTGACACTCCAGGTATGCCTGTCACTTCCAGGTACTCCTGACACTCCTGGTACACCTGACACTGCCAGGTACACCTCCCTCACTCCCAGGTACACCTCAGACACTGCCAGTGCCCCTCTGGCACTCCCAGGTACTCTCCTGACACTCCCTGGTACACCTCTGCACTCCCAGATAATCCTCTGATGCTCCTGGTACACCTCCCAACCTCCCAGGTACCACCTCTTACACTCCCTGGTTCTCCTCTGGCCTCCCAGGTACACCTCAGACACTCCCAGGTACACCTCTGTCACTCCCAAGTACACCCTGACCTCCCAGGTACTCCTCTGACACTCGCTGGTCACCCTGACCTCCCAGGTACACTTCTGACCTCCCAGGTACTCACCACTGGCCTCCCAGGAACTCCTCTGACACTCCTAGGTACTCCTGCGGCCTCCCAGGTACACCTCCCGACACTCCCAGTTACACCTCCAGCTCTCCCAGGTACACCTCCCGACACTCCCAGGTACTCATCTGACTCCCAGGTACTCCTCTGACACTCTCCTGGTACACCCCTGACTTCTCCAGGGACTCCTCTGGCCTCCCAGGTGCTCCTCTGACACTCCCAGGTACCTCTGACACTCCCAGGTACATCTGAGCTCCCAGGTACACACCTGACACTCTCAGGAACACCTCCGACACTCCCAGGTCACCTCTGACACTCCCAGGTACACCTTTGACCTCCGATTACACCTCCGTCACTTCCAGTTACACCCCTGACACTCCAGGTACACCCCTGACACTCCCAGGTACACCTCTGATGCTCCCAGGTACACCTCTGACACTCCCAGGTACTCCTCTGACACTCCTGGTTCACCTCTGACACTCCCAGGTGCCTCTGACTGCTCCCAGGTACACCTCCTGACACTCCCAGGTACACCTCCACACTCCCAGTTACACCTCCGATGCTCCCAGGTACCTTCTTACTCCCCAGGTACACCTCTGACACTCCCAGGTACACCCCTGACCTCCCAGGTACTCCTCTAACCTCCCAGGTACTCCTCCTCCCAGGTGCACCTCTGACCTTCCCAGGTCTCCGTCACTTCAGTTACTGACTTACTTCAGGTACACCCTGACACTCCCAGGTCACCTCTGCTCCCAGGTATGCCTCCCAACTTCTCCCAGGTACACCTCTGACCCAGTTACACCTCCGTCACTTCCAGTTACACCTGACACTTCCAGGTACACCCCTGACACTCCCAGGTACACCTCTAATACTCCCAGGTATGCCTCTGACACTCCCAGGTACACCTCCCGATACTCCCAGGTACACCTCTGACATTCCCAGGTACACCTCTGACACTCCCAGTACACCTCCCGTCACTTCAATTCACCTGACTTCCAGTTTAACACTCCCGCCTGATAGCTCCGAGTACACCTCTGACACTCTCAGTACCTCTGACACTCCCAGGTACACATCTGACACTCTCAGTGTACACCTCTGCACTCCCAGGTACGCCTCCGACACTTCCAGGTACATCTCCGGCACTCCCAGGTAAACCTCCGATACTCCCAGGTACACCTCTGACATTCCCGGTACACCTCCTGGCCTCCCAGTACTCCTCTGACCTCCTGGTACACCTCCCCAGCCTCCCAGGTACACCTCTTACACTTCCTGGTTCTCCTGACTTCCCAGGTCTCAAACCTCCCAGGTACACATCAGACACTCCCAGGCACCTCTGACACTCCAGGTACACCTCCTGGCCTCCCAGGTACACACCCCTTGACACTGCCAGGTACTCCTCTGACCTCCCAGGTACTCTTCTGACACTCCCAGGTACACGTCTGACATTCCCAGGTACACCTCCTAGCACTCCCAGTTACACATCCGTCCTTCCAGTTACACCCCAACCTCCCAGTACACCCCTGGCTCTCCCCAGGCTACCTCCAGCCTCCAGGTACACCTCCCAAGCCTCCCAGTACACCTCTGACACTCCCAGGTACACCTCCGACACTCAGGACACCCCTGTCTCCCAGTACACCTCTGATACTCCCAGGTACACCTCAGACACTCCCAGTACACCTCTCCCACCTCCCAGGGCACCTCTCACACTCCCAGGTACTCCCCTGACTCTCCCAGTTACACCTCAGACACTCCCAGGTACACCTCAGACACTCCCAGGTACACCTCAGACACTCCCAGGTACACCTCAGACACTCCCAGGTACACCTCTGATACTCCCAGGCACACCCT
>NW_024722602.1:0-30465 GCF_018991925.1 Homarus americanus | reverse complement strand
CTAGGTGTTAGCTTCGTTTTCAGTGCGTGTTGTCCTCAATGTTGCTACCCACCTGCCTGTTTGCTGCCACCTGCGCATTTTGTTCCTGCCCACCTACCCGTAATGTTTCTTCCCACCTGCACTTTGTTTACCCACCTGCCTTTTTTTCTTACACCTGCCTCATGTTTTTCTTGCACACCTACCTGTTTTCTTACCTACCTTGTTGCTACCCACCTGCCTGTGTTACTACCCACCTACATGTGTTGCTACCCACCTACCCTGTTGCTACCCACCTACCTGTGTTGCTGCCCACCTGTTCACTTCCACCTGCCTGTTTTGCCTGCATTTCTGCCACCCTACCCCTGTTTTACTTCCACTTGCCTGTGTTACCTACCCGTGTTTCCACCTGCCCATGTTGCTACCCGCCTGCCTGTTGCTTGTCTGCTACCCACCTGCCCTTGATGTTGCTACCCTGCCATAATGTTGCTGCCCACCTGCCTGTTTGCCTGCCACTGTTGCCCACCTGCCTGTGTTGCTGCCCACCTAATGTTGCTTGCCCCACCTGCCCTGTGTTACTGCCCACCTGCCTGTTGCTGCCCACCTGCCACAATGTTTGCTTCCCCACCTGTCTGTTGTTGCCCATGCCCTGTGTTGCTACCCACCTGCCTGTTTACTGCCCACCTGCCCTGTGTTTTCCCACCTGCCACCAATGTTTGCTGCCCACCTACCTGTGTTGCTGCCCGCCATGTTGCTACCCACACTACTCCATATTTACTTGCCCACCTGCCACATGTTTGCTGCCCCACACCTGCCACTGTGTTACTGCCCACCTGCCTGTTGCACTGCCACCTACCTGTTACTTCCCACCTGCCTGTGTTTGCTTCCACCTGCCTGTGTTGCTACCCACCTGCCACCGTGTTTGCCCACACCTGCCCTGTGTTGCTCCCACCTGCCTGTTGCTGCCCACCTGCCTGATGTTGCTGCCCACCTGCCACCATTTGCTGCCCACCACCACCAGTGGCTCACCTGCCATGTTGCTGCCCACCTGCCTGTTTGCCCGCCTGTGTTGTGTTGCCTGCCCACCTGCCGTATTTTGCTGCCTACCTGCACCCTGTGTTGCTACCCACCTGCCCTGTTTTGCTACCCACCTGCACCCAGTGTTGTGCCACCTACCTGTTTTCTACCCACCTGCCACTGTGTTTTGCTTACCTGCCTAGTGTTGCTACCCACCTACCTTTGTTGCTACCCACCTGCCCCGTTGCTCCCACCTGCCTTTGTTACTGCCCTACCCCTGTGTTTGCACCCACCCTGTGTGTTGCTGCCACCTGCCTTGTTTGCTGCCTTATTTGCTACCCACCTGCCTCTTTTTGCCTGCCCACACCTACCCTTTGCTACCTCAATGTTGCTGCCACCTCTCTTTTTTGCTGCCCACCTGCCTTTGTTTTCACTGCCTACCCTTTCACCTGCCTATGTTTACTGCCCACCTGCCCTGTTGTTCTTACACCTGCCCCTCAATGTTGCTTCCCACCTGCCACGTGTTTGCTTGCCCACCTGCATGTTCTGCCACCTGCCCACGTGTTGCTACCCACCTACCCTTTGTTGCCTGCCCACCTGCCTGTTGCTACCCACCTGCCGCTTCAGTTGCCTGCCCACCTGCCTGTGTTTTGCTACCCACCTACCCATTGTTTGCTACCCACCCTGTTTACTGCCCACCTACCCCTTGTTACTGCCCACATGTTGCCACCTGCCACTTCTTTGCTGCCCACCTGCACTGTTGCTTCCCACCTGCCACCAATGTTGCTGCCCACCTGCCTGTTGCTGCCCACCTGCCACCCCCCCTGTCCACTGCCACCTGCCTGATGGTATTCCCACCTGCCATAATGATTTTTGCTCCCACCTGCCCATATTGTTGCTGCCCGCCTGCCCTGTTCTTTCTTCCGCCTGCCCATGTTGCTACCCGCCTGCCTATTTGCTGCCACCTGCCTGTTGCTTCCCACCTGCCCATTGGTTGCTGCCCACCTGCCTGTTGCTGCCCACCTGCCGCAATGTTGTTGCTGCCCACCTGCGCACATTTGCTACCCACCTGCCCGCAATTTTTGCCCACACCTGCCACCTGTACTACCCACCTACCTGTGTTGCTGCCCACCACCGCTTTGTTTGCTGCCACCTGCCTGTGTTGCTGCCCACCTGCCTTTGTTGCTGCCCACCTGCCTGTGTTTGTTCCCACCTGCCCTGTGTTGCTGCCCACCCCCACCAATGTTGCTGCCACCTGCCACCAATGTTGCTCACCCACCTGCCACTGTTTCTACCCACACCTGCCTGTTGCTGCCCACCTGCACCCATATTGTTGCTGCCCACCTACCCTGTGTTGCACCCACCTGCCACTGTTTGCTCCCACCTGCCCTGTTTTCCCACCTGCCTGTGTTGCTTACCTGCTGTTGTGCTGCCTGCCTCAGTTGCTGCCACCTGCCCTCTTTACTGCCCACCTGCCGTAGGTTGCTGCCCACCTGCCACCAGTTGCTGCCCACCTGCCACCAGTGTTTACTGCCCACCTGCCCCATTGCTACCCACCCCATATTTGCTGCCCACCTGCCTGTTGCTGCCCACCTGCCATATTGTTGCTGCCCACCTGCCCTGTGTTGCTACCCACCTGCCCTGTGTTGCTACCCACCTGCCCTGTGTTTTGCTGCCCCCTGCCACTGTTGCCCACCTGCCACAATGTTGCTGCCCACCTGCCCTGTTTTGCTACCCATTGCCCGCAATGTTGCTGCCACCTGCCCTGTTGCTACCCACCTGTGTTGCTGCCCACCTGCCCACATAATGTTTACTGCCCACCTGCCTGTTTTGCTGCCCACACCTGCCGCAATGTTGCCTGCCCACCTCCCATGTTTGCTGCCCACCCTATTTTCTTACCTGCCCGCGTGTTTGCTGCCACTGCCCAGTTGCTCTCCACCTGCATATTGTTGCTGCCCACCTGCCTCGTGTTGCTTCCCACCTGCCTGTTGCTGCCCCTGCCCGCATTGTTTGCTACCACCTGCCCATATTTGCTACCCACCTGCCACTATTGCTGCCCACCTGCCCTGTTGTTGCTACTTACCTGCACCGCTGTGTTTCCTTGCTTCCACCTGCAAATGTTGCTGCCCACCTGCCGCAATGTTTGCTACCCACCTGCCTGTTGCTACCCCACCTGCCGCTGTTTTATGCCCACCTGCCGTGTTGCTACCCACCTCCCTGTTGCTGCTGCCACCACCCTGTTTGCCTTACCCTGCCACCAGTGTTGCTGCCACCTGCCCTGTTGCCTGCCCACCTGCCGCCAGTGTTTGCTGCCCGCCTGCACCGCTTGTTGCTGCCCACCTGCCGCCAGTGTTGCTGCCCGCCTGCATGGCCCGCCTGCCCACCGCCAGTGTTGCTGCCCCGCCTGCTGTTGCTGCCACCTGCCTGTGTTGCTGCCCACCTGCCATTGCTGCCCACCTGCCATATTGTTGCTGCCACCTGCCCTATTGTTGCACTGCCCACCTGCCCTCATGTTTGCTGCCCACCTGCCACAATGTTGCTGCCCACCTGCCTGGTGTTACTGCCACCTGCCCTCAGTTGCTGCCCACCACCCTGTTGCTGCCCACCTGCCTGTTTACCCACCTGCCCTGTGTTTACTTGCCACTACCCCTTTCCCACCTGCCTGTGTTTGCTACCCACCTGCCCTATGTTGCTGCCCACCTACCTGTGTTGCTACCTCTTTACTGCCCATATTGTTACTGCCCACCTGCCTGTTTGCTTACCTACCCTGTTGCTACCCACCTGCCACAATGTTGCCCACCTGCCTGTTGCCACCTGCCTGTGTTTTGCTGCCCATAATTGCTGCACCTGCTCTGGTTACTGCCACTGCCCATGTTGCTGCCCACCTGCCATAATGTTGCTGCCCACCCTGCCCATAATTGCCCACCCACCACCCTGTTGCTACCCACCACCTGTTTGCTGCCCACCTACCTGTTGTTGCTGCCCACCTGCCTGTGTTACTACCCACCTGCCTGTGTTGCTACCCACCTGCACCTTTGTTTGCCTCCTGCCACCAATGTTGCTACCCACCTGCCTGTGTTGCTGCCACCTACCCTGTGTTGCCTGCCCCACCTGCCACGCAATGTTGCTGCCCACCTGCCCTCGTGTTACTGCCCACCTGCTCTGTGTTTGCCCACCTGCCTGTTGCCTGCCCACACCCTGTGTTTACTGCCCACCTGCCATGTTGCCTGCCCACCTGCCACTGTTGCTTCCCCACCTGCCCATGTTGCTGCCCACCTGCCTGTTTTGCCCCACCCTGCCCACCAATGTTGCTGCCACCTGCCACTGTGTTTGCTTCCCCACCTGCATAGTGGCCCACCTGCGCCTGTTTGCTCTCCACCTGCCACTCGTGTTGCTGCCCGCCTATGTTTGCTGCCCACCTGCCACATGTTTGTTCCCACCTGCCGCAATGTT
This sequence comes from Homarus americanus, assembly GCF_018991925.1. Classification (NCBI taxonomy): domain Eukaryota; kingdom Metazoa; phylum Arthropoda; class Malacostraca; order Decapoda; family Nephropidae; genus Homarus; species Homarus americanus. Next base: position 26,019 of record NW_024722602.1, on the reverse strand, counting down.
GCTACCCACCTGCCCTGTGTTTGCTCACCTGCCGCAGTTGCTGCCACCTGCCGGTGTTGCTGCCACCTGCCGCCAGTTTGCTGCCCACCTGCCGCGTTGCTGCCGCCTGCCTGTGTTTCACTTACGCCTGCCCATGTGTTTGCGCCACCTGCCTGTTGTTTGCTGCCCGCCTGCCTGGTGTTGCTGCCCGCCTGCCCCGTGTTCCTGCCCACCTGCCCGCAGTGATTTGGCAGCCGACCCTGCCCTGTTGGTTGCTGCCACCTGCCTGTGTTGCTACCCACCTGCCATGTTGCTACCCACCTGCCCGTGTTACTCTCCACCTGCCCTGTTTGCCCACCTGCCGTGTTGCTACCCACCTACCTGTGTTTGCTGCCCACCTGCCTGTTGCTGCCCACCTACCTGTTGCTACCCACCTGCCTGCTACCCACCTACCTGTGTTGCTACCTACCCTGTGTTTCTACCCTACCTGTGTTGCTGCCACTGCCTGTGTTGCTGCCCACCTACCTGTGTTGCTGATTAAGTTTGTCAGCGATCCTTTTGTTTGAACACATTAGTCACGTCGTTAGGTGGTCGGTTACAGGTGATTTGTCTTGTCTACTGAGTGTATCAAGGTGTGCTGGTGGTCTACTTCTCTTTTCCTAACAGGAACTGGCTTGAGGTAGTAACTGTGAATAACTGTTTGATAAACTGATGGGTGAAGAGACTGATTTCACACTGTTTAAGACGTAAATTTGTCTGTGGTAAGTAGTGGTGATTTGAAGTGGTGAGTGGTGGTGGTGTGTGTGGAAGAGTTTTTTAATGTATGTTCATTGACAATGACACTCTTAGTCATCACAATTCGGATACCAGCGTCATATATATATATATATATATATATATCTATATTTATATATTTATTTTATATATATATATATATATATATATATATATATATATATATATATTTTTTCTGAGGTAATTGGGTGATCGTCTCTCCTCTCTCAGTGTCTTTGTAGTGGTCACCTTTTATCGTTCTCTACTTTCTCTTTTTCGTGTTCACTGTTATTGTTCGTTTGTTTATCACTCTGACTCTACCGTTATTCTTTCCCTCTTTCTTTATCGGTTTGTTTTTGTCTCTGTCTGTCTGTCTCTGTCTCATTTTTTCGCCACTTGTATCTCTGTCTCCTGTTTATCTCGTTGTGTTGTCTGTTTCTCTGTCTCTCTGTTTTTCTGTCATATCTCGTGTCTCTTTCTCTCTTGCTTCTTTTTCTCTCTCTCTTCCTTCCCCCTCACCCTCCCTCCCTCCTTTCTTTTTTCTTCTCCTTTTTCCCCCCCTCCACCTTATCCCCACCCTCATTCCTTCCCTTCTTTCTTCTCTCCTCTACTTCACCCCCGTCCCCCACCCCCTCCCCCCTCCTCCCTCCCCCCCAGCACTTAATCACAGGTGTTACAGAGGTAAGAGTTAAGTGGACGGCTCACGCTACTTGTGTAATGTACCTTCACACAACTTGAAATTGCTTTGGCCTTTACGTGCTCAAACTCCTCAGAATATTTGACTTCTCGGCGTCATGGATGAGCCCCTCGAGCCATAACCACACCTGGCACACACCTGATCATTGTTGGTTTAAAAGTTTGTTATGATTGGTTGAAATAATATGTTGTATTGGCAGATAATGGTGGTGGTGGTGGTTGTGGTGGTGTTCATGGTGATCGTGGTGGTGTGGTGGTGGTTGTGGTGGTGTTCATGATGGTGGTGGTGGTGGTGGTGGTGTTCATGGTTGTGGTGGTGGTGGTGGTTCAGTTTCGTGATGAAATTTTACCTGTCCACACTCGTGTTTTTAATGGTTGTGTATGTAATAATAATAATAATAATAATAATAATAATAATAATAATAATAATAATAATAATAATAATAAACGGTTTATTAATAGAGTTGCAGCCGGTGGCTGAAAATATAGACTTACATTTGATTTAGACATAATGATATAATATGCATTGAATACATTTACAGGGCTGTACAGTACATAAATCAGGAGTTGTTTATTATTTTAACAATAGATTGGATGGTGCTGTTCTTATATCTATCGGTGCGGGCTCTTATGGGCTGAATTTTGTTATAGTGTTGTAGTGTGTGTGTGTGTGTGTGTGTGTGTGTGTTTTGATCAGGATAAAGGTCACCCACCTGTAAACATAACAAAGCACAGAATAATATCATTAACCAGGCCATTATAGTTGAGTTAAATAGTCCATATATAGAAAGTCATTTAATGCAAGTATTTTCCTCCACATAACGCGATACTGGTAATTAGGAGACGCAGTAATGTGTAACGAGGCAATTTCTCTCGATTTGGGCAGTTAATTCTTTTTTCAGCCAATGAATGACCTACAGGAGTGCAGTTTGACTAATTGTTCTGTCTAGGTCACGGGTGGTCATTAGGATGGATACCTAACTGACACCCACCTGGCACCCACCTGGCACTCACCTGACACCCACCTGGCACCCACCTGGCACTCACCTGACACCCACCTGGCACCCACCTGGCACTCACCTGACACCACCTGGCACTCCACCTGGCACTCACCAACACTCCACCTGGCACCCACTTGGCACTCACACTGGACACTCACCTGGCACCCACTCACTCCTCACCTGACATCTGAACATCATCATACTCTAACTCTCACCCACCAACTCACCCTCATCTCTACTCCTTACTCCCATCTCTACCTTACCTTAATCAACCTACCCTACCCAACCCAACCCTAACCTAATCCCATCCCATCCCATTCTACCCTAACCTAACCTACCCTAACCTAACCTAACATTAACCCACTCCCTAACCCATCTTACCCTACCCTACATCTAACCCAACCTAACCCACCCTAACCCACCCCACCCAACCAACCCCTACTACCATATCTCTATCCTACTCCCATCTCTAACCCACCCCACCTCTACCCTAACTCCACCCCACCCTACTCCCTACCCCACCCTACCCCACCCACCCCTACCCTACCCCACCCCACCCGCACCCCACCCCACTCCCACCCTACCCTAACCTAATCCTAATCCTAACTTGTCCTAACCTAATTTAACTTAACCTAACTCTAACCTACCCCACTCCTACCCTACCCCACTCCTACCCACCCCACCCTACCCTCTACCCTGGCCCTACCCTCAATTCCCCACCCGACCCCATCCCTACCCCACCCTACCCTACCCTACCCTACCCTACCCTACCCTAACCTAACCAAACCACAAATCCCCTCCTAAAACGGACCAACTAAACTTAACGTCGTGATTAACTTCTCCGTTAATGGAGTTGTGGCGCGGTAACATTAACATACAAACAAGAGAGTGAAGCAAAGTGGTGCCTTAAAGCTGACGTGACCCAACCGCCCTCAGTCGACCCTTTTGCATTTACAGACCAAGTTAATAATGAATATACGGTACAGGGTGTTACTGTTGGGTACCTAGCAACGGTATATATATATGTTATCTTTAAGTCAGGGTGAATGTTATCTTATAGTCAGGGTGTATGTTATCTTATAGTCAGGGTGTATGTTATCTTTAAGTATAGTCAGGGTGTATGTTATCTTATAGTCAGGGTGTATGTTATCTTTAAGTATAGTCAGGGTGTATGTTATTTTTAAGGTATAATCAGGGTGTATGTTATCTTATAGTCAGGGTGTATGTTATCTTTAAGTATAGTCAGGGTGTATGTTATCTTATAATAGTCAGGGTATGTTATCTTATGTCAGGGTGTATGTTATCTTTAAGTATAGTCAGGGTGTATGTTATTTTTAAGGTATAGTCAGAATTGTATGTTATCTTAAAGTATGGTCAGGGTGTATGTTGTTGTTATCTTATAGTCAGTTGTATGTTATCTTAAAGTATAGTCAGGGTGTATGTTATCTTAAAAGTTTAGTCAGGGTGTAATATTGTATCATAAAGTATAGTCAGGGTGTATGTTATCTTATAGTCAGGGTGTATGTTATCTTAAAGTATAGTCAGGGTGTATGTTATCTTAAAGTATAGTCAGGATGTATGTTATCTTAAAGTATAGTCAGGATGTATGTTATCTTAAAGTATAGTCAGAGTGTATGTTATCTTAAAGTATAGTCAGAGTGTATGTTATCTTAAAGTATAGTCAGGATGTATGTTATCTTAAAGTATAGTCAGGATGTATGTTATCTTAAAGTATAGTCAGGGTGTATGTTATCTTAAAGTATAGTCAGAGTGTATGTTATCTTTAAGTATAGTCAGGGTGTATGTTATCTTAAAGTATAGTCAGGGTGTATGTTATCTTAAAGTATAGTCAGGATGTATGTTATCTTAAAGTATAGTTAGGGTGTATGTTATCTTAAAGTATAGTCAGGGTGTATGTAATCTTAAAGTATAGTTAGGGTGTATGTTATTTTAAAGTATAGTCAGGGTGTATGTTATCTTAAAGTATAGTCAGAGTGTATGTTATCTTAAAGTATAGTCAGGTTGTATGTTATCTTATAGTCAGGGTGTATGTTATCTTAAAGTATAGTCAGAGTGTATGTTATCTTTAAGTATAGTCAGGGTGTATGTTATCTTAAAGTATAGTCAGGGTGTATGTTATCTTAAAGTATAGTCAGGATGTATGTTATCTTAAAGTATAGTCAGGATGTATGTTATCTTAAAGTATAGTCAGAGTGTATGTTATCTTAAAGTATAGTCAGAGTGTATGTTATCTTAAAGTATAGTCAGGATGTATGTTATCTTAAAGTATAGTCAGGATGTATGTTATCTTAAAGTATAGTCAGGGTGTATGTTATCTTAAAGTATAGTCAGAGTGTATGTTATCTTTAAGTATAGTCAGGGTGTATGTTATCTTAAAGTATAGTCAGGGTGTATGTTATCTTAAAGTATAGTCAGGATGTATGTTATCTTAAAGTATAGTTAGGGTGTATGTTATCTTAAAGTATAGTCAGGGTGTATGTAATCTTAAAGTATAGTTAGGGTGTATGTTATTTTAAAGTATAGTCAGGGTGTATGTTATCTTAAAGTATAGTTAGGGTGTATGTTATCTTTAAGTATAGTCCAGGAGGTGTATGTTATCTTTAAGTATAGTCAGGGTGTATGTTATCTTTAAGTATAGTCAGGGTGTGTTATCTTTAAGTATTATAGTCAGGGTGTATGTTATCTTATAGTCAGGGTGTATGTTATCTTAAAGTATAGTCAGGGTGTATGTTATCTTAAAGTATAGTCAGGGTGTATATTATCTTAAAGTATAGTTAGGGTGTATGTTATCTTAAAGTATAGTCAGGGTGTATGTTATCTTAAAGTATAGTCAGGGTGTATGTTATCTTAAAGTATAGTCAGAGTGTATGTTATCTTAAAGAATAGTCAGGGTGTATGTTGTCTTAAAGTATAGTCAGAGTGTATGTTATCTTAAAGTATAGTCAGGGTGTATGTTATCTTAAAGTATAGTCAGAGTGTATGTTATCTTAAAGAATAGTCAGGGTGTATGTTGTCTTAAAGTATAGTCAGTGTGTATATTATCTTAAAGTATAGTCAGGGTGTATGTTATCTTAAAGTATAGTCAGGATGTATGTTATCTTATAGTCATGGTGTATGTTATCTTAAAGTATAGTCAGGATGTATGTTATCTTATAGTCAGGGTGTATGTTATCTTAAAGTATAGTCAGAGTGTATGTTATCTTAAAGAATAGTCAGGGTGTATGTTGTCTTAAAGTATAGTCAGTGTGTATGTTATCTTAAAGTATAGTCAGGGTGTATGTTGTCTTAAAGTATAGTCAGTGTGTATGTTATCTTAAAGTATAGTCAGGGTGTATGTTATCTTAAAGTAACAACGGCATATAGATGTGTGTGTGTGTGTGTGTGTGTGTGTGTGTGTGTGTGTGTGTGTGTGTGTGTTGTATATAATATTGTAGGCGGAAGAGAAAGTTTATTATGGGTGAACTGGAAGAATGTATGTATGTTTGTCTACACATGTGTTTGTGTGTATGTGTTTTTGCATATATATGTACATACCTTCCCCTCACACACACACACACACACACACTTCTCTCTCTCTCGCTCATTATAACCTCGCCATAAGGAACCTCCTAGTTAGAGTGGTTCCATGTTACACTGCCATCCCAGCTCTCTGTAACAGTAATGCTCACTTATTTTGCCGCCGTAATTGAAATTTAATATGTAGCATTAAACGCCATGCAAAATATCTCTAATGCATTTTGTAACGGCGATAAATTTGTAAATATTTTGCTATTTGAGCTATTGTTGACAATTTGTCGACTATATTTTGTGTTTTAAAAGGTAGATTCAGAGCAGGGAGTTTAGTAGCCAGGGGAGGGGAGGGAGGAGGGTAGATGGGAGGGGAGGGAGGGGAGGGAGGGAGGGAGGGAGGGTGGGGTGGGATGGAGGGAGGGGAGGTAGTGTAGGGGTAGGGGATGGGAGGAGGGAGGGAGGTAGGATGGGGGGAGGGGAGGGGAGGGTAGGGGTAGGATGGAGGGAGGGGAGGGAGGGATAGGGAGATGGGGAGGGTGGAGAAGATGAAGAAGGAAGACGGAGGGAAAGGGAGGGAGGGAGGTAGGGAGGAAGGTAGGGAGGAGAGAGAAAGAGGAGGGAACTCACATTGTCGTCGAATATAAGAGTTATAATGATATACAGTAAACATGTTATCCTGTCTGTCTGTGTACGTGTGTCTGTGCGTACTCCTGTACTTTAAACAGTAATATTATTTATCCTCTATTCGTTTACATTATATCAAGTTTGAACACAGTATAAAGCTACTGTTTCATTGTTGTTATTTTTAGTGTTAGTTACAACATGGTTAAAGGAGTGTATGGTGCTTCCCGTGTTTCGTGGTGGTGAAAGAATAAATAATTTGTTCCGGTGCTTGTCACATCTTTCTCTTGTGTAGTAGTAGTAGTGGTTATAGTAGCACGGCCAGTGATAAGTTGCAGCAACTGTTGCTGCAAGTACCAGGTAATAGTAGTAGTAGTAGTAGTAGGAACCTCCGGTTGGGTTCTGCCAATAAACAGAGACATTAAAACAATTGAATAAAAACATCCTGCAAGTGAAGACGAAGGCATCAGGTTCCAGGGTGACTATATCCCACAAATGCTGTCCTGTTCAAGAAAATAACAGGAGGATGGTGTGGAAAGGCACGGAAGACTCAGGGAGGTGCTGGCCTTCATGTCTGGATGCAAACGGTTGGAGAGTCATCTCAGCATTAATGAGTTTGGCCAGTAGCAAGTGATCTCTGCACGGCCTGCTGTCCTTGCAAGAGGGCTGGCATTTCTTGCCAGCACTTCCAGGCCTGACGGTATGTTCCCTGGATGGGAATTCAGGATGTAGGCCTTAGGGTGAAGTGCTGGGGCGGATCATCGGGAAATGTATAATGGAGGTGGTAAGGATGATGTCAGGGCAGCAGCAGGGAACCTACTGGTTTGTGCTGGCTGGGCTGGAAGCTGGCGTTATTCCTTAGAGACGATATTTGAGCAGCGTGAATGTGAGGGCTGTTCTCTGGTGGACGTTTAAATGCATTCAATATACTTAACCGCAAAGGCCGCACTGCAACATCAGATCAGTGCCCGCTTTGGAATGTGTGTTGAAAACTCCTATAGGAATCCATCGAGACCTTTATAGAGTAAAGCAACAAGGCTTAAGAGGGATGCCATCATCAGTCAACAGAGAACAACACAGGGGACCCTGTTACAGTGGTCAATACGCAATAGGCCCTGTCTGTGTCAACACACAATGAAATTTGAAACAACTGAGGTTACAAGTGGCGTGCTGACGACGTTACAGGAGCAGGAAAAGTGGAGACATCAAAAAGTAGTGGGACCTGGTACATCACGAGGTCCACATGATTACCACCAGAAACGCCAGCAAGTCCTTTCATTGTGAGAGCTTGAACATTATGAACGGGCAATGGAGGTGTTCTGGTGGAAGTGGAGTCAAGATAACAAGGTTGGCCAAAGACACCTAGGCGCAGTAATCGTAATGACGGACTTCAAGACTTAGTATGAAATGGGAAAGGTGAATGAGTGGGTTGAAATCAAACTTGTCTGAGAGTTGGTAACACAGGAGCCACATGCGGCTTTTGTGGCATTCACCCATGGAGTCACATCACTGGAACTACCTGATGTGCACTATCCCTGATATTGGATCCTCCTCCAGCCTCTGGAAGTAGTTATCAGCGTCAATTTCATTCCCAAATAGGTGAACCCTCACTTAATCCCAGCAGAAGATCACTCTTGACTACCAAGAGACTGGGAGATGGGAATGACAATCCAGAGGAGATTGCTGTACCGAACATCAAAACTCAGTTAGTTTCACAGCAGCCCTCTAAGAATACGAGGTAGCTCAGAAAGTCATGTGAGGTGGATGCTATTGAGTAAACTTAAGATTCGAGGTCCATTACAACACAAGACAGAGGTACAGTGATATGTTGCGGAAACTATTGCTGTAAGTACCAGAGAATTTGAAAAAAAGTAGCTCTTAGCGCAGGAGGTGGGCGCTTGAACTGGTTAACTACGTTACGATAAGGGCAAATGGTTTCAGTCTCAATAAACAAGAATTAACATATGAATGCTCTGGGTACAGTAGGCCAGTGAAGGATTGCCCTCCCAATGCGTGTTGGCTTTCCTATGACGTCGATCACGCCGGGTGGTGAGAAGGGGCTTCATATGCTTGAGGGCATGACGAAGTGGGGATCTCTGGCAAATACGTTGAAGAAATCTGCTGTGTCGAGTTAGAACTGACCTTTCCATTGGACTGTGAATTTTAACATGGGACTTCAAACACATCCAACGATGCCTGTGTTGATGTCAGTACTCGAGATTCTGGTCGCCGGGACAGCGAGCCTTCTTTGACATCAAGATTTTTATCCCATGGCCGCATGTCAGTATCTTCGTAACTTGGCTCTGATGCTGCACAGGAGGAACGAGAACGATGATAAGGGCATACGGGAGAATTCAGAACGTTGATCAGGCAGCTTCACTCTCTAGTTTTCATGACTTTGGTGGGGTGGGGACCAAGTGCAAGATGCTACGCAGATTCGCTGGTGTTATCCGAACAGAAACAGCAGCCCAGAAGTTATGGCATACTGGATGAGATGTGGATGTCCTTCTCTTTCATTAGGTCGGCTTTGCTCTGTTTAGGAACGAGACATCGGCCGAAAGCCGACAACAGTTGCAGATATTGACTATGAGGCCAATAGTTACCGAATGCTGCATAGATCTGCAGCTCAACTAACTCAACACAGCTAGGATAACCACTATGTATTAATAGGATATTTAAATAGGGTAATAAACGGCGGCAGAAGTTGGGGAGAGGCTGACAATAAAAAAATTCTCAAAAAAGAAGAAAAGGAAGTGTGTAGTTTGTATTAGGATATTGCCACATAACAAATGGTGGTATGGAAGCGTATGGCTATTGGGGAGGCTGGAGGCCATTATAAAAAGTTAGTATAGTAGTATAGTAGTAGGTGGTAGTAGTAACAACATACATCTGGTCTAGTTAGCGGTGATGCCCCAGACAGAATTTCATGCATGGAGTCAAACACGGTAGAACTGACCCCATTGGTGCAACAACGAGCCAGAAGCTGGTCGCTTAGAAGGAGGGGAGGGAGGAGGGCACGCCTTTAAGAGAGTATAGTACACCTTCATGGGGAGAAGCAAGGGGAGGTGAAGATGGGGGAGGAGGTTTTATACGTGGAGATCTTGCGTGGGAGGGGGCATATCAGGGAGGGCATGATAGTGGATAAGAGGCATAGTATACCTTAGCTTGGGGGTAAGAATACAAGAATGAGCAGACCGTGACGTATTTGCCCATACTGTAAAGTCCTGTTTATACCAACCCCATTAATCATATACATCCAACCTACTGTATGCCTATAGAAGCTATTCAGCGCATCTGAGTTAATGAGATATTTGCAATCTTGTCCCACTCTGTCCACTACTTGTTTCCAAACCAGTAGCTACCTATTTTACCGTAGTTCAAATTTGTCTAATTTAAACCATTGTTGAAGCGAGTTTTCCAGTAGGTTGGATAGTTTGGAGTACTTTTAAATGTCCCCTTTGTTTAACCTCACTCTATTTATACACTCATAAGCGGCATACGTACCAGAAAAAAGATGAGTTATGATATGCTAGTGTGGAAAAAGAGGAGGAGGTAGGTTGGGATATATGCACCAAGGAGGGATGTATAGTCGAAAAGATCCGGGTCATGAAAGAGAGAAATGTAACAAACGCTAATTACAGAATAAAACTTAACTAAAGTGTAAAATAAATATATAAATAAATAAATAAATAATCAAAAAAGAAATTAACAAAACAAATAAAATCACCTACAAATAACCAAACAAAATCTTGACGACTAAAATTTTACAACACAACTAGACTTTTTAATAACAGAGACCAAACCTAACTCCTTACCATCTCCTGACCTCCCCACCCTAAAAAAATATATAATATAATTGCATTTTTAAATAAATTGTAACACGCAGCAAATTTTGGTCTGAAATATTTCGGCTTTTGTTTTATTTATCATATTTTGTTTTTCTGTTCCGAGCAGAAAAAACACGACTGAAACACAGGATATTTGAAGCAATAATATTATCGAGTGATGAAAGAGAGAGAGAGAGAGAGAGAGAGAGAGAGAGAGAGAGAGAGAGAGAGAGAGCGTACAGAAGTATCTATCATGGTGGTGGTAGAAATACAAAAGAAAGTATATATGGTAATTACCTTGTCGCATATAACCACTACAAGTAATTTAATACCATCACTACTACTCACTACAATAGTAAGTTACATTTCACCCTTCTATTACCTCTAAATCCCCAGCAGCTGAAGAGAGAAGAGGAAGGCATCACTGTCTGCTCTGTTCCCTGGGATGAATGTGTGGGGTGAAGGGTGGGAGCTGAGGGGGTGGGTGGGGGTGGGGGGTGAGGGGGCAGGGTTGAGGGCAAGGAGAGGTCGAGAGGTGACAAACAGGCTGACCAACAGATGGCTGATGTTGGCCGGGCTTTAATCGAAATTGCCTAATGGGATGAATTCACTTGTCAGACCAGATGTGACCACCGTTAGGGGCACGCAAATTATGTGTGTGTGTGTGTGTGTGTGTGTGTGTGCAATATCCAATATAGCTTCCTGTTTGGTGTTTAGCTCTTGTCCTTGTTGATGAAGGTAGTGACGGGTCTGCCGTGGTATTCCTAACTCGAGTATTGAAAATGGTCTTTACGGCGGGAAAATCTGAACTAGCAGGATGGTTTAACTTTTGAGGATGATGGTTTAACCTCTGAGATGATGAAGTTTAACCCTTTTGAGGACGATGATTTAACCCCTTTGAGGACGATGGTTTAACCCTTCGAGGACGATGGTTTAACCCTTTGAGGACAGGTTTAACCCTCTGAGGACGATGGTTTAACCTTTGAGGATGATGATTAACCTTGAGGACGATGGTTTAAATCCTCTGAGGATGACATTTAACCTCTGAGGATGATGGTTTAACCTCTTGAGGTTGATGGTTTAACCCTTTGAGGACGATGGTTTAACCTTTTGAGGGTGATGTTTAAACTTTCTGAGGACGATGACGTCTTTCTGAGGATGATGGCGAACCTTGAGGTTGATGGTTTAATCCTTTATGACGATGTGGTTTAACCTTTGAGGATGATGTTTAACCTTCGAGGACGATGTTAAACCTCTGAGGACGATGGCTTAACCTGAGGACGATGGTTAAACCCTCTGAGGTTGATGGTTTAACCCTTTGAGGATGACGATGGTTAAACCTCTGGCGACGATGATTTAACCCTGAGGATGATGGTTTAACCTTTTTGAGGTGTTGATGGTTTAACCTTTGAGGATGATGGTTTAATTCCTTGAGGACGATGGTTAAACCTCTGAGGACGATGGTTTAACCTGAGGACGATGGTTAAACCTCTGAGGACGATGGTTTAACCTTTTTGAGGACGATGGTTGGGTCCCTCTGAGGTTGATGGTTTAACCCTCTGAGGATGATAGTTTAACCTTAGAGGCGATAATGGTTTAACTTCTCTCAATGATACATGAATCCATTGTTCACCCTATAACCACTAATTACAGGGTGTGTGTGTGTGTGTGTGTGTGATTCCTGAGTAACGACCACTAACAAGGTGTGGTTAGAGATAAGAAGTGTTTTAGAGTATTCAAATTAGACTTGTTGGAGTAGTAATTAAAAGAGCCAGAAAGAAACCGGTGAGGTAATGGTTATTCTGGTAATTATCCTGAAATGTTACGAGTCGAGGTTGTGTAAGGGACTGGGTGGATAACAGATGATAGATTGATAGATAGATGGATGGATGGATGGTATTGGTTATCATACTGTTAAACAGGAAAGTATATACAGACACAATACATAATAAATAATAATAATGGTTGCCCCTCGTAATATGATGGTCGTCCTAGGCCACCTAGGCGTGAATTTGTTTAAGGTAGGAGCTGTCGCCAACACAACAACCACCCTAAGTTAACGAGCTGCATGACCCAGTGTCAAGGAATAGTCCGAGAACACCGAACAACTCGCCAACCGCACTGGTTAACCATTACACCGGAATTCGATCCGCAAATCGATTAACATCCAGGTCCTCAATTACTGGGTAGACAGAGGCAAATGGTGTAAAGAAACTTGCCCATAGTTTCACCTGCCCGGGGATCAACCTGGGTCCGCTTCGCTTGCAAGGCGAGCACGCTGACCATTACACCACAGGTCGTCAGCACAGACCTTCACAATGTATACAGACAGTACAGGTATACAAACGACAATAATCAATAAAAGGTAAAAAAACAAACCCACGATTACAGATGTTTTGTTTAACATTTTAACTTTTGTCTTGGTAAATGATTTAGTGAGGCAAGATTAAACGAATCATGAGTTGAAGTTCTGGATTAATTAAAGCTTAACCACTGTTAACCTAACCCAACCTGTTTTAGTTTAACCCAATTCCAATTTAATTTCAATTAACTTATTGGTCTGAACCCAATCCTGTTAATTTACCCTCACCCAACCTAACAACCTAAATCCACCCAGGTAAAATAAACAAGGTATCTAATAATCTTCAGGTAACTCTATTTCATTTGTCTTAAGAAAGTGTTTAGATATGATAACACGATAATAAATCTTCCTCTCAGTCTTTACTCTTCCTCTTAGTCTTCCTCAGTCTTCCTCAGGTTGTCCTCCTCAGTCTTCTTCTTAGTCTTCTCCTCAGTCTCTAGGGTTGTCCTCTCAGTCTTCAGTCCTCCGCCCTCAGTCTCTCTCTCTGCCTCTAGCTTGTCCTCTCAATCTTCCTCCTAGTCTTCCTCTCAGTCTTCTCTCTAGGTTGTCCCTCTCAGTCTTCTAGTCTTCCTCTCAGTCTCCCCAGGTTGTCCTCTCAGTCTCTTTCTTAGTCTTCCTTCAGTCTCTAGGTTGTCCTCTCAGTCTTCTTCATAGTCTTCTGCCCTCTAGGCTGTTCCTTCTCAGTCTTCTTCATAGTCTTCTCAGTCTTCCTTATCTCCTCTCAGTCTTCTTAGTCTTCCTCTCAGTCTGGCTCGTCTGCCATAGTCACTACACTGCTACAGTCTTAAATTCACCGTATTTTGATAGCCACATCACGGAACAGAGTAAAAGCCAAGAACAGCAGCGGGTTGTTTAGCTAGAGAAAGGTCAATGTTGAGACTCTGATCAACATTGTTTAAATTTGTCTGGTGAACCTATGAAAATGTTAGATTTTATTTATTTTTTTGATTGATTAACTGGTTGTGTGTGAGTTGAAGTGTCGAGTACTGGTTAGGTTAGGTTAGGTTTGTTAGGTTAGGTTAGGTTAGATAGGTCTAATTTGGTTAGGCTAGGTTAGGCTAGGTTAGGTTGTAGGGTTAGTCTGTCTGGGTTAGGCTAGGTAAGTTCACATTATCTCACTTCTCTCTACTGACTTTCACTGACGTCTACACAATATACAGGTAAATTAATTCAAACAAAATATGTATCCATCTATTACTGACGTCATTATAGCACTAATTAATATCACAATTATGACATTATAATATTTTTTTTCTTTAATGAGAGTTGTCCATTAGGTGAATTAAATGACCAAGCTTGACACTTTTTAGCACTCAACCGTGGTGTTGTGGGGTCCCTGGTACGACCACACACTGAAGGTCTGTACCACACACACACTTAAAGTATGAGAGAATGTCATAAATTTGCCTAAATATACGTTTAATCGACATATATTCAACTGTTTATTAATGACTAACACAATTAATCATTTGGTACTTAATGTTCCAGGTGAGAGAGAGAGAGAGAGAGAGAGAGAGAGAGAGAGAGAGAGAGATTCTTGCTTTAATTAAGATCCTTCCATCAATTTGTAACATGTAAGAATACGTTCATCATCCACGGGTTGGCAACAGTAAACACAGGGTCCTGAGGCAGTACAGTACAGTAATTCTCTGGACGTGCACTACAGTACAATACAGTACAGTACAGTACCGACGTAACATATACAGCACAGTAATTACCTTCCTGACGTGCACTACAACACAGTACAGTAATTATCTTCGACGCACTACAGTACGGTACAGCACAGTAATTACCTCGAGGTGCACTCATACAGCACAGCACAGCACAGTAATTACCTCGACGTGCACTAAGTACGGTACAGTACAGTACAGTAATTGAGGTAGGCATAGTACAGCACAGTAATTGCTCGACGTGCAATATAGGCACAGTACAGGTACAGTAGTACGGTACAGTACACTGCTAATAATTACCTCGACGTAATAGTATATAGTATAGTACAGTACAGTAATTGCCTCGACGTGCAATATAGTACAGTGCAGTACAGTACAGTACGGTACAGCACTTGCCCTGACGTGCATTATAGTACAGTGCAACAGTACAGCATAGTACAGTACAGTAATTGCCTCGAATTAATATAATAGGTGCAGTAGTACAGTACAATTGCCTGACGTGCAATAATATAGTACAGCATGCATAGTATTGCATAGCACAGTACAGTAATTGCTACTGACGTATAATATAGTACAGTATAGTACATAGTACAGAATTGCCACGCGTAATATAGTACAGTATATACAGTACAGTAATTGCCCTCGTCGTGCATTATAGTATTGGACAGTACAGTACTGTACAGTAATTGCCTCGACGTGCAATATAGCACAGTATAGTACAGATGCGTACAGTAATTGCCTCGACGTGCAATAGTACAGCACAGTACAGCGTTGCAATTGCCTCGTCGTGCATTATAGCATGACAGCACAGCAGTAATTGCCTGACGTGCAATATAGTACAGTACAGTACAGTAATTACCTCGACGCAATATAGTACAGTACAGTACAGTAGTATAGTTCAGTAATTGCCTCGACGTGTAATATAGTATAGTAGGTACAGTAAAGTACAGTATAGTATACAGTACAATAATTACTTTGACGTGCAATATAGTACAGTATAATAATTGCCTGGACGTGCAGAACAGTACAGTACAGCAGTACAGTACAGTATAGGTACAGTATATAATGTAGTAGTGTAGTAGTATAGTAATAGTAGTATATATAGCATAGTATAGTATAGTATATAGGTAGTATATAGTATAAGTGCAGTAAGTTCAGTGTAGGTAGCAGTACAGTACAGTATGTTAGTGCAGCATGGTATAGCAGTATATACAGTGCAGTTTCAGTACAGTATAGTAGTATAGCAGTGTAGTATAGTACAGACAGTATAGCACAGTACAGTGCAGTACAGTGCAGTCAGCATACAGTAAGGTATAGTACAAAGTAGTAGTGTAGTACTGCAGTAGTATATACAGTGCAGTACAGTATATAGTCTAGTGTAGCATAGTATAGCAGCACAGTACAGTATAGTGCAGTATAGCATAGTAAGTGTAGTACAGTACAGTATATATATATAGTGTAGTATAGCATAGTGCAGTATAGCATAGATATATAGTAGTAGTATAAGGTGTAGTGTGCAGTAGTGCAGTGTATAGTATAGTGTAGTGTATATATATAGTACAGTGTAGTGCAGTACAGTACAGTATAGAGAGGTGCAGTACAGCATAGTACAGTAGAGTACAGTAGTATAGTACATATACAGTACAGTACAGTACAGTATAGTATAGTGCAGTACATAGCACAGAGTACAGTACAGTAATTGCCTTTGACGTGTAGATTTCCAGAAATTCTTACTCCTGGATAGCTTCACCTGGCTCTATCAACACTCGGTTTGAGATCGAGAAGATGTCCTTTATGTATTTTTGTAAATTACATCAAGGAAATGGTCTGTCGCGTTGCATTTATTTCTTTTGGCGGAGGAAATATTTAGTTGTTATTAGAGCTACAGCTCTGTGAACCTTTGCTTAAAGACTTTCATTACCTGGAGGAGGTGTGTGTTGTGTTGTGTTTGAGAACGAGGACAATGATGTGGAGAAAACAAAGGAATAAATAATGATGAGAGGGAAGAGGAAAATCAAGATATGGACATGTAGAACCTATTGTGGTGCCTAGTGTCCCCTTGCCTATGTTTAGCCATCTCAAGTCCTCCTGACTCATCCTCACCACTGATATCAATGAAAAGTGATAATTTTTCTGAAAGAAGTGGATCGAGTAACAGTGACGAACAGTGTTTAAGCCAGTGAATTCAGCACTAGACAGTACCAGTGAGAGCTTTTGACCCACCAGTGAGATAGTTCTGGGAACCGATCATTCTTTTTGACCAGACGGTGCTGGATCGACTTCCACCCTGGGGAACAACAGTGGCCGCTTTATACCTGACTACGAGATAACAACACCTGATATTCAATATGGTGTCTCCATGACCATGTGAGGTCCTTCATATTATACCTGGAGGAAGAGTTGCTGCACCACGAACAGTTCACACCACCTGGGTCTCCATGACCACGTGAGTCCTTATCAACACTTACGGACGAGTCACTATAATTACGGGCCTACGTGACCACACAGTATGGTGCAGAGAGTAGCCTGCCATCAACTGTAAACTATGATAATTTGTGTTCAGTTGGTGTTCTTCCTTAGTAGAGAAAGCTTGTTAAACGACCCACCCACCCAGTTTGATATGATGTCATTTTGCCTAATGTATATTTCTTCTGGCTGCAGAACTTTCTTAAACTGTTAATTTATTATTATTATTATTATTATTATTATTATTATTATTATTATTATTATGTATTATTATTACACACACACACACAATACACATAATGCTACAATAATATGTTAATATTATTTCAACTATAACTACTAAATTATGTTGTATAATCTGATTAATATATATTAGACTAAAATATGGCAGACAGACAGACAGACAGACGACCTCGATAATAGCTATTAGTCAATTGTATCATCAATAGTAATGATAATTTTCAACTGCAGACAGACAGACAGACAGACAGACACAGATAATAAGAACTTTAACCATCTCTAATAAATTGTACTGTCTAATCATATAGTACAGTATAAAGACAAACAGATAATCCATTCTACCACTAACTACTATAATCGTGTTGTTTTGTGTATAATAAAATTACAATATTCCTACCATTTACATTTCTGATAACGGTAAATGTCACGCAATAAAGTCAGTCTCGATTTTATTAAATTTTTAGTCAGACAAGAAGTAAACGGTGCTCAGGTGACTGGCTATAATATGTAATCATTGTTATGTAAGTAATATGCGTTAATTTTGATGATAGAAGCAGCAGATGCGAAGAAATCCGAAATGTCCGAAAATCCGAAAATGTAAAAAAAAATCGGTAAATGCGAAAATCCGAAAATGTCTCCCAAAATCTAAATGTGCGAAACATCTGTAATAAAGTAGACAGGTAAAGTGAAATAGATCTGAAAATTCAGCAAATATTCTTTTGTGAATAACAAAACTAAGACACTGAGGAATTGTTGATGGGAGTATGACTGACTGATTGGCTGACTGACCGATTGATTGGCAACTGATTGATGGTATAACTGATTGACTGACTGACCGATTGATTGATCAACTGATTGACGGCTAACGATTGATTGATATGCCCCATCTCTAAACACCCCACACCACACACACTGTTCCCCACATCCACACACATGTTCCCCACACCCACACACACATTTGTTCCCACACCCACACACACACTTGTTCCCCACACCCACACACTTGATCCCACCCACACACTTGATCCCCACACCCACACACTTGTTCCTCAGCACCCACACACTTGTTCCCCACACCACACACTTGTTTCCCACACCCATGCATTTGCTCTCCCACCCATACATACCCATACACCTGCTGCCCCCACCCAGCACTCCCTGTTGCCCCCACCCAGTACTCCCCCACACACCTGCTGCCCCCATCCAGTAACCCCACACACCTGCTGCTCCCCACCCAGTACCCCCCATCCAGTAATCCCTGACAAACCTGCTGTTCTATCCATTACTGTGACACACCTGCTGCCCTTGTGTTCCCCACACACCTGCTGCCCACCCAGTGGTCCCAACCTCATGCTCCTCACCCAGTACTCCCACACCTGCTGCCTCACCCAGTACTCACACACACCTCCCGCCCCAGTACTCCCACCTCCACCCCCACCCTCCTCACACACCTGCTGCCCCCACCCAGTAGTCCCAACCTCAGCAGTCGTCATCACACACCTGTGCCACCCAGTGGTCCCCAACACACCGGGTGTGTGGTGTGTGTCTGCTGCCCTACCCAGTACTCCCCACACACCTGCTGCCCCAGTTCCCATCACATGTGCCCCACCCAGTACTCCCTCACACACCTGTTGCCCCTACCCAGTCTCCTCAACACACCTGCTGGCGTTTGGTGTTTGTTTGTTGCACCCAGTACTCCCCCTCATACCTCCCCTGCCCCCACCCAGTACTCCCTCACACACCTGCTGCCCCTACCCAGTACTCCCCCCACACACCTGCTGCCCCCACCAGTACCCTCACACACCTGCTGCCCCTGGCCTCAGTACTCCCTCATCATCACCTGCTGCCCCCACCCAGTACTCCCCCACATACCTCCCGCCCCCACCCAGTACTCCCCCCATACACCTGCTTTCGCCCTTTCTGCGTAAAAAAAACATCAGCAAGTGAACCCTGATCTTAGGATGTCAGGAACACAACCCCACAGCTGGCAAACTTCCTCACTACAGAAGGTTACACGCTAAATATTTCGTGCCGTGAATTCGTCATGAGTCACCTGTTTGACTGTGAAACATCCAGGTTCATGCACACGGATTGTTGTCTCTCTCTCTATCTTACGTGTTAAAAGAATTTACTGTACACGTAATGAGAGGGCGGAGGTGAGCAGGATCCCTCTCTACAACCCCAAGTAATTGTATTTAGCAGTTAATAGTCAGACCAATTCTCTAGGCTGCTGTTCCACTTCACAGGTTCTCCCACCACAACAAACTGCACCAGACTATGTAATTATTTACTGAACCTGTGATTAATCGCATATAAGACGAACAGCTCAGGGACCAAGCGGACCAGGAGCCATATACATATTATACAAGGAACAACTGAGTCGATATGTCTGTCTGCGTGAATCCTGGCCTCTTTGGCTGTAAAAAGACAAAAGCAGGTTGGAAGTGGGTGAGAGGCTGGTGTGCGAGAAGTGGATGACTCACTGAAAAACTCCGGAAATAAGTGACACGCAGAAATTATACAGTGTTAGTTACGGTTTGTTGAGGAGATTGGGGTGTGTCGGTGGTGTGTGTGTGTGTGTGAGAGAGAGAGAGAGAGAGAGAGAGAGAGAGAGAGATGACAAGACAAATATGGCATCAAGGGAGGGGTAGGGAGGGTTGCGGTGATGGACGTGGTGGTGATGGCTGGTGGTATGAATGACTGCAGTGACTATAAATAGATGACTTAGAGTACCGCTGAGGAACACCTGAATTATAACAGGTAGAGAGAATGAATGACAGCTGATGGCGAGTCGGTCATGATTCTGATCACCGCCACACAGGTAAACATTGAAGGTGTGAGAAAGATAGACTATTATAAGATGGAATGTGTGTGTGTGTGTGTGTGTGTGTGTGTGTGTGTGTGTGTGTGTGTGTGTGTGTGTGTGTGTGTGTGTGTGTGTGTGTGTTACAATAAAACACCAATATAATGATGACAACTACAGAAACTAACGTAATATTGGGTTAAATATAAATGTTTGTTTCATTAGAATATATTTCACAACAGCATTCAACAATTAGTTTATGTCGTAATAAATTGTATCTGTTTCTTTTATCAGATATTGTTTTAAATAATATATTGTCATAGTTTTTCCTCTCTATTGTTTGAATACACGTTTTGCTTTATTGTATATTAAATAATTTTTTGCGCTTGGTAAACATGTTATTCAGGAGCGGCGGCCCAGTGGGATACAGCCGCCTCGTGTCCTAAGGTTCACTGGTTCCCGCTCGGGGGCCCCTTAGTCCACCCACCCGTGACTATGAACCAGAATCACCTGCCTCATCCCACGCAGGTTGACCGGGACGAACTTCTACTGTTGACTGTACTGGGGATGATGCGCTATGTGTACGCTGGTCACACTGCTCCTAATGTACCGAAACCTAACCTAACCTAATCGATTCCAACCCTAACCTAACCTAACTAACCTATCATGAGGTACTATATATATATTGTTATGAACATTCACCTTGAGTTCACCAGGTAACAAGATAAGCGCCCAGTAGTAGACAGGTGAGTCAAAGAGTGTGTCAGTGGTGGTGTTTACTTAAAGGTTTGTCTCCACTCGAGACAGACAGACAGACAGACAGACAGACAGATTGTATATGGTACAATCTGATGCCTAAGCCCACCTCCACAAAGCCTACATCATTTACTCGGAAAATTAGCTAAATCAACTCCACAAAACATCAGCTATTTCAGTTACCGCCGGAGATAAGGATCATCATATATCTAAGAGAGAGAGAGAGAGAGAGAGAGACTGTTTTTGGTTAAAGTTGCCCTTTTTATCAACAAATCGTCTTGGTGTGGTTATGGTGTGATGTGTGTAGTGGTCAATACTCCTCCCGTCAGGAATTATTGACGATAAGTTGAACTAACACAGTATAGAGACACATGAAAGTCTTGGTAGGAATTATATTTTGTTTTATTATTATTATTATTATTATTTTTTTTTTATTTATTTATTATTATTATTGTTATTGTTGTTGTTTGTGTTGTTATTATTCTTGTTATTGTTATTATTATTGTTGTTATTATTATTGTTATTGTTGTTGTTGCTGTTGTTGTCATTGGTGTTATTTTATTGTTGTTGTTATTATTGTTATTTCTGTTGTTTGTTTTTGTTATTGATGTTATTAATAGGACAGTATACAGAGGTGAATGAGTCAACTGTAGACATTAGAAGACATTAACTGTACATTGTGTATAGTGAAGATAATCTGAAATTAATCATGTAAATATATGAACCTAACCTAACCTAGCCAACCTAACCTACCTAACCTAAGCTAACCAACCTAACCTAAGCAACCTAACCTAACCTACCCAAGCCTAGCCAACCCTAACCTAAGCAACACTAACCTAACCTAACCTAACCAACCCTAACCTAATCTTACTCCTACCACAACACCCTAACCTAAGCAACCTAACCTACCCTAACCTAATCTAACCCTAACCTTGTCTAACCTAACAGCCCCTAACCTAACCAACCCCTAACCAACCCTAACCTAACTAACCCTAACCTAACCAGCCTAACCTAACCAACCTAACCTACCCTAACCTATAACGACTCAATTATAAACACACAAAAAAAATCATAAAATCTTCGTAAAATTAATGTGATTTTTTCTCCTTTCAAAATCTCACTCTAAACCACATATGCAAATTAGGAGATGATGACGTAGTTATGTGTCTATGATGTCTTGTTGCCTTTGATATTTACAGTATCTCTTTATGTCTTTGTTAATATTTTATTCATTTTTATTACTTCTCTTTTATTACTGTTTTTGTATCCTTATCTGTCTAGGTATAGACGCGAGGATAGATAACATGTGGTAGGCATCAGCTGTGTTTGTTTATGTTTATCAGCTGTGTTTGTTTACGTTCATCAGCTGTGTTTGTTTACGTTCATCAGCTGTGTTTGTTTACGTTCATCAGCTGTGTTTGTTTATGTTCATCAGCTGTGTTTGTTTATGATTATCAGCTGTGTTTGTTTATGTTTATCAGCTGTGTTTGTTTATGTTTATCAGCTGTGTTTGTTTATGTTTATCAGCTGTGTTTGTTTATGTTTATCAGCTGTGTTTGTTTACGTTCATCAGCTGTGTTTGTTTTCATCAGCTGTGTTTGTTTATGTTTATCAGCTGTGTTTGTTTATGTTTATCAGCTGTGTTTGTTTACGTTTATCAGCTGTGTTTGTTTACGTTTATCAGCTGTGTTTGTTTATGTTTATCAGCTGTGTTTGTTTATGTTTATCAGCTGTGTTTGTTTACGTTTATCAGCTGTGTTTGTTTATGTTTATCAGCTGTGTTTTGTTTATGTTCATCAGCTGTGTTTGTTTACGTTCATCAGCTGTGTTTGTTTATGTTTATCAGCTGTGTTTGTTTACGTTTATCAGCTGTGTTTGTTTATGTTTATCAGCTGTGTTTTGTTTATGTTTTTATCAGCTGTGTTTGTTTACGTTTATCAGCTGTGTTTGTTTATTTATCAGCTGTGTTTGTTTATGTTTATCAGCTGTGTTTTGTTTATGTTCATCAGCTGTGTTTGTTTACGTTCATCAGCTGTGTTTGTTTATGTTTATCAGCTGTGTTTGTTTACGTTTATCAGCTGTGTTTGTTATGTTTATCAGCTGTGTTTGTTTATGTTTATCAGCTGTGTTTGTTTACGTTTATCAGCTGTGTTTGTTTCGTTCATCAGCTGTGTTTGTTTATGCTCATCATCTGTGTTTTACGTTCATCAGCTGTGTTTGTTTACGTTTATCAGCTGTGTTTGTTTACGTTCATCAGCTGTGTTTGTTTACATTTATCAGCTGTTTTGGGTTTACACGTTCATCAGGTGTAGTGCCAGGTGTGTTTGTAGTTGTAGGTGTCAGCAGTGTTTGTATATGTCAGGTGTTAGCAAGTCATTCAGGCGCCTCACCTGGCTGCCACCACAGACAAGGCCTAACACCTGTCTCTCTCAGTCCTAAGTGGGATTTATCAATAAGTCACTTCTCTCTCGTCCAATACTCAGGGTGTATACTGTACCTCTACCGTCTGTGTATATTGTGTGTGTATACCTGTACTGTTTATGTACATTGTTTGTATACCTGTACTGTATATATTGTTTTATACCTGTACTCTCTAGGTATATTATTTGCATACCTTCATCAACATAGTGTATAACAAAACTCACTCGGAGGATTAATATACTAGATTTAATTACGTCAAACACAAATCTTATTAACAGCGAACACAAGTGAGACTCAATTTATCACTTAATGTCACTTGAAGGAAAATCCTATTGAAGTTGGAGGTTTCAGTTGGACCAAACTTGATGGTTTTAAAAGAGTCATCTGGGGTGAGTCGTGTTGTGTGTGGGTTGGTTAATACCGTATGAAAACTCAGGTCAAGTGACAGTGACAGGCAGACAGACAGACATTGCTCACCAGGTATAGGACAGACAGACAGACATTGCTCACCAGGTATAGGACAGACAGACAGACAGATATAACTCACCAGGTATAAAACAGACAGACAGACATTGCTCACCAGGTATAAGACAAACAGACAGACATTGCTCACCAGGTATAAGACAGAGAGATACACAGCTCACCAGGTACACACAGGTAGGAAGGGTCGTAAACTAGTACAAAAGAGCCGGAGGTGAAACATAACATAACTATGAAACTCACTCACTCATGGAGAGAGAGAGAGGGGGGGTGGAAGAAAAAGGGACAACACGAAATAGAATCCAAATAAACGAATGAAGGTAAAATGTTTCACAGACGCACAGAGAGAGACCAAAGGGAACACACACACACACACACACACACACACACACACACACACACACACACACACACACACACAAACTGCCCTAAACGAGCATCAACACAGCTTCATCACACAGCTCCAGCATATCCTAATACACAGCCCCAACACATCCCCAATATACAGCCCCAACATAGCTCAACATATCCCCAACACAGCCCCAACATATACCCAACACAGCCCCAACACATCCCCAACACAGCCCCAACACACCTGGAGGAACAAGAGAAGCGGAACAAACAACCTTGTCTCGCCCTCATACAACAACAATACAATCTCAAGTACCCAATTGTCATTTCCTCAACATTAAGTAAAAACAACATACCATTAAACCCCTCAGTATCCTGGCTCACCCCTTCCCCCCAACCCATCCCTCCCACCTCACCTTTCTCTTTCATTCCTCCCTCCCTCTATCCATTCTCCTCACCCCTTCTCTCTCTAACACGCCCTCTCCCTCTGCCTCACCCCTCCAAACCTCTCCTCCCTCCCTCCCTCAGCCTCAACCTCTCCCAACCCCTCCCCCATCCTCTAACCTCTGGATATGCAAATTAGCCTCCCAGAATTCTCGTGTTGAGGAAAAAGCTCAGGTCGTTTACTTACCTGTCATGAATAGTAGTTGTAGTAGGGGAGGAGGAAAGAGGAGGAGGTGGGATACGTCCCAGCTGTTCTCTCTTGTAGCATTGTTGTGGTTGGCTGACTGGCTAACTGGATGACTGGTTGGTTCACTGACTGGCTGACTGGTCCACTCTATACTGATAATGTTTCAGTTTTTTGTCGATTGTTATTTATTTTCCTCTCTTTTTTATCTTCAACAGTGATGTGAATTTGTCGTTGTTGTCTTGTTGTGTTAATTAAAGACGAATCCTTTTCTCTCCTTGTGGCTGTGTTCTGTGGTGTTGTGTTTGGGGAAGAATAGTCCTTCCTTCGTTGAGGGGTGTTGGGTATGTTTTGGCTGTAGATTCGATGAGGTTGTGGTTGTGATGAGTTGTGAGTCTCTAGGGTGGTGAGAGATGTGATTTTTGTCTCGTGCAACAAGGCCTCTCGTTACTCCTGGTGGTGGGGTGGTTCAGAGCCTCTCGTTACTCCCTGGTGGTGGTGGGGTTCAAAGCCTCTGTTACTCCCTGGTGGTGGTGGGGGTGGTTCAAGGCCTCTCGTTACTCCTGGTGGTGGTGGGGTTAAGACCTCTCGTTACTCCCTGATGGTGGTGGGGTTCAAGAGCCTCTCGTTACTCCTGATGGTGGTGGGTTCAAGAGCCTCTCGTTACTCCTGGTGGTGGTGGGGTTCAAGAATCTCGTTACTCCTGGTGGTGAGGTGTGGTTCAAGCCTCTCGTTACTCTGATGGTGGTGGGGTTCAAGAGCCTCTCGTTACTCCTGTGGTGGTGGGGTTCAAGGCCTCTCATTACTCCCTGGTGGTGGTGGGGTTCAAGGCCTCTCGTTACTCCCTGGTGGTGGTGGGGTTCAAGAGCCTCTCGTTACTCCTGGTGGTGGTGGGGTTCAAGAGCCTCCTCGTCGCTTCCTTCAGTTCGATATTTATTTGAGTCTAAGTTGGAAAGTTTTGTCTTGATCTGTGAACCTTATCTCAATGGCTGGTGTGTGTGTGTGTGTGTGTGTGTGTGTGTGTGTGTGTGTGTGTGTGTGTGTGTGTGTGTGTGTGTGTGTGTGTTCTAATATCTTAATAAACTTTAATTATATCCTTTTTCTATAAACACAATATTTTCCTTTCCTTTATATATTAAACACTATGACGCCTTTAGTAACTCAATTTCTAATATTTCTTCGTTTTAGTTTCTAGTATTTTAGTGTGAGGAACTATAGAACGATCTCTATCTCTGTGTGTCTCTTTTGTCTCTCTGTCTCTCGTTAAGTGATATAATCGTCACTTCGTCTCACCCACCGAATCATTGAACACTTGTACATTGACCTCCTGTGTTAAGACATATGTGTGTTTACTCTTTACCACTCTATGCTCCACACCGCACAGGTGGGAATCCTTATTTACCTTATGTTTCT
>NW_024722601.1:0-8563 GCF_018991925.1 Homarus americanus | reverse complement strand
TTTCATTGAAATAGATTTTCAATTTTAGAAATATTACCTAATTTGCGAAGTAAATTATCATAAAAACGTGAAATTTGCATCATAAAAATGGGAAATATCTACTTTCCGGAAGTTGGTTAAATAACCAAATTGCCAAAATAGATATCAAAAAACAGGAAATTTGTATCAAAAAATGAAATATCTACTTTCAAAGGAAAGTTGGTTAGATAACCAACTTTCCCGAAAATAAATATCAAGAAAACAGAAATTTATCATAAAAATGAAATATCCTACTTTCCGAAAGTAGTATGATAACCAAACTGCCGAAAACAGATTATCACAAAACAGGAAATTTATCATAAAAATGGGAAATATCTACTTTCAGGAAAGTTGTTTATATACTTTCCGAAAAAAGTAAATAATTTTCTGCTTTTCGGAATAAATATCTTTCGGGAAGTAATTTCAATACAGAAATAATACCTAATTTTGCAAGTAGATTATCATAGAAAACGTGAAATTTGTATCATAAAAAATGAAATATGACTTTCCAAAAAGAAGTTAGTTAGATAAACAAATTTGCCGAAAACAGATTATCACAAGGAAAACAGAAATTTATCATAAAATGAAATATCTACTTTCCGGAAAGTTGGTTAAATAACCAACTTTCAAATAGATATCATAGAAAACAGAAATTTGTATCATAAAAAATGAAATATTTACTCAGGAAAGTTGGTTATATACTTTCCAAAGTGAATAATTTTTCTCACTGGAAATGAATATCGACTTTTCAGGGAAATGAATTACTCTCAACGGAAACTATTACCTAATTTTGCACTAGATTATCATAGAAAACGTGAAATTTGTATCATAAAAAATGAAAATATCTACTTTCAGGAAAAGTTGGTTAGATAACCAAATTGCAAAACAAATATCATAGAACACGAAATTTATATCATAAAAACAAATATCTACTTTCCGGGAAGTTGGTTAGATAACCAACTTTCCAAGCTCAATATCATAGAAAACAGGAAATTTGTATCATAAAAAATGAAATATCTACTTTCCGGGAAAGTTGGTTAGATAACCAAATTGCCGAAAACAGATATCATAGAAAACAGAAATTTGTATCATAAAAAATGGAAATATCTACTTTCCGAAGTTGGTTAGATAACCAAATTTGCCGAAAACAGAATATCATAGAAAACAGGAAATTTGTATCATAAAATAGAAATATATAATTTCCGGAAAAGTTAGTTAGATAACCAACTTTCCCGAAATATATCATAGAAACAGGAAATTTGTGTCATAAAAAATGGGAAATATCTACTTTCCGGAAAGTTGGTTATATACTTTCCCGAATAGTAGATAGATTTCTACTTTTTCGGGAAAGTAGATTATCGACTTTTCGTGGAAGTAGAATTTTCGAAAGCCCAGAAATATTAACCTAATTTTGCGAAGTAGATTATCATAAACGTGAAATTTGCATCATAAAAATGGAAATATCTACTTTCCGGGAAAGTTGGTTAAATAACCAAATTGCCGAAAATAGATTATCATAGAAAACACAGGAAATTTGTATCATAAAAAATAGGAAATATCTAACAAGAAGTTAGTTGAATAACAACTTACGAAAACGAATATCATAGAAAACAGGAAATTTGTATCATAAAAATGGAAATATCTACTTTCGGGAAAGTTGGTATGATAACAAATTTGCCAAAAACAGATATCATAAAACAGAAATTTGTATCATAAAAATGGAAATATCTACTTTCCGGGAAAGTTGGTTATACTTTCGAAAAGTAAATAGATTTTCTACTTTTCGAAAGTAGATATCGACTTTTCAGGAGTAGATTTTCGAAACACAGGAAATATTACCTAATTTTGCGAAGTAGTTATCATAAAAACGTGAAATTTGTATCATACTAAAATGGGAAATATGTACTTTCACGGGAAAGTTGGTTTAGATAACCAAATTTGCCGAAAACAGATATCATGGAAAACGAAATTTGTATCATAAAAATGGAAATATCTACTTTCCGGGAAAGTTGGTTAGACAACCAACGAAAACAAATATCATAGAAAACAGGAAATTTGCATCATAAAAATAGGAATGTTACTTTCCGGGAAAGTTGGTTATATACTTTCCGAAAAGTGAATAATTCTACTTTTCGGGAAAGTAGATTATCGACTTTTCGAAAGTAGATTTTCGGTACAGAAATATTACCTAATTTTGCGAAATGAATTATCATAAAAACGTGAAATTTCTATCATAAAAATGGGAAATATCTACTTTCAGGAAAGTTGGTTAGATAACCAAATTTCCGAAAACAGATTATCATAAAACAGAAATTTGTATCATAAAAATGGAAATATCTACTTTCCGGGAAAGTTGGTTAGATAACCAACTTTCCCGAAAATAGATTATCATGAAAAACAGGAAATTTGTATCATAAAAATGGAAATATCTACTTTCCGGGAAAAGTTGAATAACAAAATTTGCCGAAAACAGATTATCATAGAAACAGGAAATTTGTATCATAAAAGTGGGAAATATCTACTTTCCAGGAAAGTTGGTTAAATAACCAACTTTCCGAAAGCATATCATAGAAACACGAAATTTGTATTATAAAAAATGGAAATATCTACTCTCCGGAAAGTTGGTTATATACTCTCCCGAAAAGTAGATAGATTTTCTACTTTTCAGGAAAATAGATTATCGACTTTCGAGGAAGTAGATTTTCGAATTTCGGAAATATTACCTAATTTTGCGAAGTTGATTATCATAAAACGTGGAAATTTGTATCATAAAAATGGGAAATATCTACTTTCCAGGAAAGTTGGTTAGAATAACAAATTTGCCGAATACAAGATTATCATAAAACAGAATTTGTATCATAAAAATGGGAAATATCTACTTTCCAGGAAAGTTGGTTAGATAACCAACTTTCGAAAATCAAATATCATAAAAACAGAAATTTGTATTATAAAATGAAATATCTACTCAGGAAAGTTGGTTATATACTCTAGTAGAAAAATATCTACTTTTCGGAAAGTAGATATCGACTTTTTCAAAGGAAATAATTTTTCAATTAGAGGAAATATTACCTAATTTTGCAAGTAGATTATCATAGAAAAAGTGAAATTGTATCATAAAAAATGGGAAATATCTACTTTCCGGGAAAGTTGGTTAGATAACCAAATTTGCCGAAAATAGATATCATAAAACAGGAAATTTGTATCATAAAAATGGAAAATATCTACTTTCCGCAAGTTGGTTAGATAACCATATTTGCCGAAAACAGATTATCATAGAAAAGGGAAATTTATCATAAAAATGGAAATATCTACTTTCCGGGAAAGTTGGTTAGATAACCAACTTTCAAATCGATATCGAAAAACAGGAAATTTGTATCATAAAAATGGGAAATATTTACTTTCCGGGAAAAAGTTGGTTATATACTTTCGAAAGTGAAAGATTTTCTACTTTTCAGGAAAGTAAATTATCGACTTTTCAGAGTAGATTTTCGATACGAAAATAACACTAATTTTGCGAAGTAGATTATCATGAAAACGTGAAATTTCTATCAAAATGGAAATATCTACTTTCCGGAAAGTTGGTTAGATAACCAAATTTGCCGAAACAGATTATCAGAAAACAGGAAATTTGTATCATAAAAAATGGAAATATCTACTTTCCGGGAAAGTTGGTTAGATAACCAACTTTCCCGAAAATAAATATCATAGAAAACAGAAATTTGTATCATAAAAATGGGAAATATCTACTTTCCGGGAAAGTTGGTTAGATAACAAAAATTTGCCGAAAAGATTATCATAGAAACAGAAATTTGTATCATAAAAATGGAAATATCTACTTTCGGGAAAGTTAGATAACAACTTTCCGAAAATCAAATATCAAAAACAACAGGAAATTTGTATTATAAAAATGGAAATATCTACTCTCCGGGAAAGTTGGTTCTCTCCCGAAAAAGTAGAAAATCTATCTACTTTTCGGGAAAGTAGATTATCGACTTTTCGGGAAATAGATTTAAAGACCACATTGGAAATATTACTAATTTTGCGAAGTAGATTATCATAAAAACGTGAAATTTGTATCATAAAAATGGGAAATATCTACTTTCCGGGAAAGTTGGTTAGATAACCAAATTTGCCGAAAATAGATATCATAAAAAAGAGGAAATTTGTATCATAAAAATGGAAATATCTACTTTCCGCGAAGTTAGTTCCAAATAACCATATTTACCGAAAACAATTATCATAGAAACAGGAAATTTGTATATAAATAAAATATCTACTTTCCGGAGAAGTTGGTTAGATAACCAACTTTCGAAATAAATATCATAGAAAACAGGAAATTTGTATCATAAAATAAAATATCTACTTTCCGGGAAAGTTGGTTATATACTTTCACGAAAATAGATTTTTCTACTTTTCGGGAAAGTAGATATCACTTTTCGGGGAAGTAATTTTCAAAACCCCAGAAATATTACCTAATTTTGCGAAGTTGATTATCATAGAAAACGTGAAATTTGTATCATAAAAATGGGAAATATCTACTTTCCGGGAAAGTTGGTTGAATATCAAATTTGCCGAATACAGATTATCATAAAACGGGAAATTTGTATCATAAAAATGGAAATATCTACTTTCAGGAAAGTTGGTTAGATAACTAACTTTCAACATCGATATCATAAAACAGGAAATTTGTATCATAAAATAGAAATATCTACTTTCCGGGAAAGTTGGTTGAATAACAAAATTGCCGAAAACAGATTATCATAGAAACGGGAAATTTGTATCATAAAATGGGAAATATCTACTTTCCGGGAAGTTGATAACCAACTTTCCCATCATTATCATAGAAAACAGGAAATTTGTATTATAAAAATGGAAATATCGCGAAAAGTGAATAGATTTCTACTTTTCGGGAAAGTAGATATCGACTTCGGGGAAGTAGATTTTTTCGAATTTTGGAAATATTACCTAATTTTGCGAAGTAGATTATCATAGAAAACGTGAAATTTCTCTCAAAAAATGGGAAATATCTACTTTCGGGAAAGTTGGTTAGATAACCAAATTTGCCGAAAATGAATATCATAGAAAACGGGAAATTTGTATCATAAAATAATGGGAAATATCTACTTTCCGGGAAAGTTGGTTAGATAACCAAATTTGCCGAAAACAGATTATCATAGAAAACGGGAAATTTGTATCATAAAAAATGGGAAATATCTACTTTCCGGGAAAGTTGGTTAGATAACTAACTTTCCCGAAAATAGATTATCATAGAAAACGGAAAATTTGTATCATAAAAAATGGGAAATATCTACTTTCCGGGAAAGTTGGTTAGATAACCAACTTTCCCGAAAATAGATTATCATAGAAAACGGGAAATTTGTATCATAAAAAATGGGAAATATCGACTTTCCGGGAAAGTTGGTTAGATAACCAACTTTCCCGAAAATAGATTATCATAGAAAACGAGAAATTTGTATCATAAAAAATGGGAAATATCTACTTTCCGGGAGAGTTGGTTATCTACTTCCCCAAAAAGTAGATAGATTTTCTAATTTTCGGGAAAGTAGATTATCGACTTTTTGGGAAAGTAGATTTTCGTATTTTCGGGGAAATATTACCTAATTTTGGGAAGTAAATTATCATAGAAAACGGGAAATTTGTATCATAAAAAATGGGAAATATCTACTTTCCGGGAAAGTTGGTTAGATAACCAAATTTGCTGAAAATAGATTATCATAGAAAACGGGAAATTTGCATCATAAAAAATGGGAAATATCTACTTTCCGCGAAAGTTTCTTTGATAACCAACTTTCCCGAAAATAGAAAACGGGAAATTTGTATCATAAAAAATGGGAAATATCTACTTTCCGGGAAAGTTGGTTAGATAACCAAATTTGCCGAAAATAGATTATCATAGAAAACGGGAAGCTTGTATCATAAAAAATGTGAAATATCGACTTTCCGGGAAACTTGGTTAGATAACCAACTTTTCCGAAAATAGATTATCATAGAAAACGAGAAATTTGTATCATAAAAAATGGGAAATATCTACTTTCCGGGAAAGTTGGTTATCTACTTCCCCGAAAAGTAGATAGATTTTCTAATTTTCGGGAAAGTAGATTATCGACTTTTTGGGAAAGTAGATTTTCGTATTTTCGGGGAAATATTACCTAATTTTGGGAAGTAGATTATCATAGAAAACGGGAAATTTGTATCATAAAAAATGGGAAATATCTACTTTCCGGGAAAGTTGGTTAGATAACCATTTTGCCGAAAATAGATTATCATAGAAAACGGGAAATTTGTATCATAAAAAATGGGAAATATCTACTTTCCGCGAAAGTTTCTTAGATTACCAACTTTCCCGAAAATAGATTATCATAGAAAACGGGAAATTTGTATCATAAAAAATGGGAAATATCGACTTTCCGCGAAAGTTGGTTAGATAACCAACTTTCCCGAAAATAGATTATCATAGAAAACGGGAAGCTTGTATCATAAAAAATGTGAAATATCGACTTTCCGGGAAAGTTGGTTAGATAACCAACTTTTCCGAAAATAGATTATCATAGAAAAGGAGAAATTTGTATCATAAAAAATGGGAAATATCTACTTTCCGGGAAAGTTGGTTATCTACTTCGCTGAAAAGTAGATAGATTTTCCAATTTTCGGGAAAGTAGATTATCGACTTCTTGGGAAAGTAGATTTTCGTATTTTCGTGGAAATATTACCTAATTTTGGGAAGTAGATTATCATAGAAAACGGGAAATTTGTATCATAAAAAATGGGAAATATCTACTTTCCGGGAAAGTTGGTTAGATAATCATTTTGCCGAAAATAGAATATCATAGAAAACGGGAAATTTGTATCATAAAAAATGGGAAATATCTACTTTCCGCGAAAGTTTCTTAGATAACCAACTTTCCCGAAAATAGATTATCATAGAAAACGGGAAATTTGTATCATAAAAAATGGGAAATATCTACTTTCCGCGAAGGTTTCTTAGATAACCAAATTTGCTGAAAATAGATTATCATAGAAAACGGGAAATTTGCATCATAAAAAATGGGAAATATCTACTTTCCGCGAAAGTTTCTTTGATAACCAACTTTCCCGAAAATAGAAAACGGGAAATTTGTATCATAAAAAATGGGAAATATCTACTTTCCGGGAAAGTTGGTTAGATACTCTCCCGAAAAGTAGATAGATTTTCTACTTTCCGGGAAAAGTAGATTATCGACTTTTCGAGAGTAGATTTCGAATTTTGGAAATATTACCTAATTTGCCGAAAACAGATTATCACCAAAAACAGGAAATTTGTATCATAAAATGGAAATATCTACTTTCCGGGAAAGTTGGTTAAATAACAACTTTCCGAAAAAAACACATCACAAAACAGAAATTGTACCATAAAAATGGAAATATCTACTTTCCGATTGGTTATATACTTTCGAAAAGTAGATAAATTTTCTACTTTTCGGGAAAAGAAAAATTATCGACTTTTCAGGGAAGTAAATTTTCAGCAAATATACCTAATTTTGCGAAGTAGATTATCATAGCGTATTCTATCATAAAAATAGAAATAATACACTTTCCGGGAAAGTTGGTTAAATAACCAAATTTGCCGAAAATAGATATCATAGAAAAACAGGAAATTTGTATCTAAAAAATAGAAATATCTACTTTCCGGAAAGTTGGTTAGATAACCAAATTTGCCGAAAACAATATCATAGAAAACAGAAATTGTATCATAAAAATGAAATATCTACTTTCCGGGAAAGTTGGTTAGATAACCAACTTTCCTGAAAATAGAATATCATAGAAAAACAGGAAATTTGTATCTAAAAATGGGAAATATCTACTTTTCGGGAAAGTTGATTATATTTTCCCGAAAAAGTAGAAATAAACACTACTTTTCGGGAAAATGAATATCGACTTTCGGGGAAATGAATTTTTCCAGTACAGAAATATTACCTAATTTTGCGAAGTAGATTATCATAGAAAACGTGAAATTTGTATCAAAAAATGGAAAATATCTACTTTCCAGGAAAGTTGGTTCAAGAATAACCAAATTTGCAAAACAGATTATCATAAAACAGGAAATTTGTATCATAAAAATGGGAAATATCTACTTTCCGGGAAAGTTGGTTAGATAACACCGAAAATAAACTTATCATAAAAACAGAAATTTGTATCAAAAATGGGAAATATCTACTTTCCGGGAAAGTTGGTTAAATAACAAATTTGCCGAAACAAATATCATAAAACAGGAAATTTGTATCACAAAAATAGAAATATCTACTTTCCGGGAAAGTTGGTTAAATAACCAAATTTGCCGAAAACAGATATCATAGAAAACAGGAAATTGTATCATAAAAATGGGAAATATCTAATTTCCAGAGAAATTTAGTTAGATAACCAACTTTCACCGATATCATAAAAACAGAAATTTGTGTATAAAAAATGAAATATCTACTCGGGAAAGTTGGTTATATCTTTCCCGAATAGTAGATAGTTTTCTTTTCGGGAAAGTAGATTATCGACT
>NW_024722600.1:0-13794 GCF_018991925.1 Homarus americanus | reverse complement strand
CAGAGATAAGCTGGCCAATGAGCGATGGTCAAAGATAATACAGATTTAATACTGGATTGATAAGTACAGCTATAGTGATTTGTTTCATGTTACAGTAATAATAAACTTTATCAAATGTTATAACTACCAAAGTGTTATTTTCGTGATCGATACCCTGCTGCCAGGATTATAACATCGTTTAAAAGTTCAGTAAAAATATCATGCAGATTAAACCCTAACCTAGTGTATCGTAACCTAACTTAGCCTTTCCTAAGCTAACTTAGACTATCCTAAACTAGCCTAACCTATCCTAATCACACCAAACCTAACCTATCCTAAATTTATATATCATCAACAGATTTATAGATATGTTGGAGAAATAATTATCAAAAGTTTGTTGTCTCTGCAAATGTATTTTTAAAAAAGAAAATGAAATTAAAACTTTCTAGAGAACTC
Organism: Homarus americanus; assembly: GCF_018991925.1. Classification (NCBI taxonomy): domain Eukaryota; kingdom Metazoa; phylum Arthropoda; class Malacostraca; order Decapoda; family Nephropidae; genus Homarus; species Homarus americanus. The sequence goes on along the minus strand of NW_024722600.1, from coordinate 13,359 downwards.
AATTGTGTCATGAGCGTTGCGGCTTGGTTAGGTTAGATAACATTAGGTTAGGTTAGATAAGGTAAGGTAAGATTAGGTAAGGTGAGGTAGTGTTAGGGTTAAATACATTTTACTAATTTTGCATCAAAATAATCACGACTGAAGGTATCGGATAAAAAACCTCTGAATATAATTCTTTTTCTGAGAAAAAAATTTCTTTACCACTTATTTTTTGCCCCACTTTTTTTATTAAGTTTGATGAACTTAGATAAAGTTAGGTATTATTTAACTCTGAGTCATGGGTACTTATTGGATACTTGGCAGAATAACTTGTTATAACTTGGTCCTAACAAAGGCGGAGTCTAAGCAAAAATGCTCACTTGACCTCATATTTGGATTTCATTACTGAAGGATATTTACAGCTATACCACATTAATAAGGTCTATCTGCAAGTTTATTCAGTCATAAAAAAAAATATACCCTAAATGTGGACAATAAAATCTTCATTTTAAAAGAAATTATTTAAAAAGTTGTAAGAAGACAAAAGCTGCATCTTCCATACAGAAGAAAATAGCCAGTTTCTTGTCGTGAAAAAAACTAATATTGTATTTTAGTATGTTGATGTACAAAACATTTTTCATTATTCTATGATAAAAACAAGTCTAACAAGCACATTATTAAAACATATATTATTAATTTTTTTTCATGCAATCCGGAAATAGCGACTACTATATCCAGGTTGATCGTGTTGAGGTCCTGTAAGTTACAGGCTAGATTACGTGCTCACTTACGGAGTTCGATGCCAAATATTTGTTTTGAGAATCCCGATCGGAGACTGTAAGTCCAGTTACTTGGTAAACAAGTAGATATAGTGAAATAAACTGCTGTACCTAAATATTATGTAACTCAAAATATATTCCCAAAACAGCACGTTTACAGATGAAAATAAAAAAAAGCATAAATAATACAAACAAAATCAATTAATATGTTTTTATTACAGTATTTTTAAATATCAGAAGCGTAGGTTCAGCGCTTCTTTTGTGTCTTTTTCCCGGTGAAGATGTAGTCTCCCCATGGCAGGTACTGGTCCTTTTGTACACGGCAGAAAGTGGTAGTTTCCTTCTTCTTCTTGTTGTTTTGGGTCTTGTTGTTTTGGGTCTTAGTGTGTTTTGTGGTCTGCAGTTTGTTAGATCGGGGGCCCTTCTCCTTCATCTGGCAAGGCTTCACCTCCACCTTAGTCACCTTCGATACAGTGCGTCGGAACACCATTGTGATGTACCGACACTAACAGCTCTCTCACTGAGGTCAAATCAAAATTTGACCATACAGAAAGAATTACGGTTTAATAAGGTTGGAATTTAAAGAAATTGACAACAAAATAAAGCTCTGTTTATCACTATAGTAAAGAGGGATGGTGTTTGTAAAGATGATGGATGGTGTTATAATATGTAGTGATGATGGATGGTGTTATATGTAGTGATGAAGGATGGTGTTATATTGTAGTAATGATGGATGGTGTTATATGTAGTGATGATAAGAGGGTAATATATGTAGTGATGATGGATGGTGTTATATGTAGTGATGATAAGAGGGTAATATATGTAGTGATGATGGATGATGTTATATGTAGTGATGCTGATGGTAAGAGGAGTGGTGATGATGGATAGAGTTATATGTGTGATGATGGACATGCTGCGCGAAAAAGATATGGTGGTGTTATATGTAGTGATGATGGATAGAGTTATATGTAGTGATGATGGATGATGTTATATGTAGTGATGATGGGTGGTGTTATATGTAGTGTTGATGGATGGTGTTATATGTAGTGATGATGGATGATGTTATATGTAGTGATGATAGGTTGGTTTTATATGTAGTGATGATGGATGGTGTTATATGTAGTGATGATGGATGGAGTTATATGTAGTGATGATGGATGATGTTATATGTAGTCATGATGGTTGGTGTTATATGTAATGATGTCGGATGGTGTTATATGTCGTGATGGATGGTTCTATATGTAGTGATGGTGGATGGTGTTAAATGTAGTGATGATGGATCGTGTTATATGTAGTGATGATGGATAGTATTATATGTAGTGATGATGATGGATGGTGTTATAAGTAGTGATGATGGATGTTATATGTAGTGATGAAGGATGGTGTTAGTGAAGAGTGTGAAGTGAGATGTAGTGAAGATTGTGAAGTGAGATGTAGTGAAGATTGTGAAGTCAGATGTGAAGATTGTGAAGTAAGATGTAGTGAAGATTGTGAAGTGAGATGTAGTGAGATTGTGAAGTGAGATGTAATGAAGATTGTGAAGTGAGATGTAGTGAAGATTGTGAAGTGAGATGTAGTGAAGATTGTGAAGTGAGATGTAGTGAAGATTGTGAAGTGAGATGTAGTGAAGATTGTATGGAGATGTGTGAAGATTGTGAAGTGAGATGTAGTGAAGATTGTATGAGATATGAAGATTGTAGAAGGAGATAGTGAAGATTGTGAAGTGAGATACAAAGATTGTGAAGGAGATGTGGTGAAGATTGTAATGAGGCGGTGAAGATTGTGAAGTGAGATGTGGGTGAAGATTGTGAAGTGAGATATGGTGAAGACTGTGAAGTGAGATGTAGTGAAGATGTGAAGTGAGATGTAGTGAAGATTGTGAAGTGAGATGTAGTGAAGGTTGTAAAGTGAGATGTAGTGAAGATTGTGTAGTGAGATGTAGTGAAGATTGTGAAGTGAGAGGTAGTGAAGATTGTGAAGTGAGATGTAGTGAATATTGTGAAGTGAGATGTAGTGAAGATTGTGAAGTGAGATGTAGTGAAGATTGTGAAGTGAGATGTAGTGAAGATTGTGAAGTGAGATGTAGTAAAGATTGTGAAGTGCGATATGGTGAAGATTGTGAAGTGAGATGTAGTGAAAGATTGTGATGTGAGATGTAGTGAAGATTGTGAAGTGAGATGGCTGAAGACAGAAGGAGATGTAGTGAAGATTGGTGAAGGAGATGCAGTGAAGTTTCAGAAGTGGGATGAGTGAAGATCAGAAGTGAGATGTAGGAAGATTGTGAAGTGGATGAAAAGAAGATTGTAAAGGATGTGCGAAGATTGTGAAGGAGATGGGGAAGATTGTGAAGTGAGATGTAGTGAAATTGTATGAGATGTAGTGAAGGTTGTGAAGTGGAGATGGTGAAGATTAGGGAAGTGAGATGAGGAAGATTGTGAATTGAGAAGTAGTGAAGATTGTGAAGGCGGGATGGTGAAGATTAAAAGTGAGATGTAGTGAAGATTGGGGAAGTGAGATGAAGATTGTGAAGGAGATGTAGTGAAGATTATGAAGTGAGATGTCGTGAAGATTGTGAAGTGAGATGTAGTGAAGATTGTGAAGTGAGATGTAGTGAAGATTGTGAAGTGAGATGTAGTGAAGATTGTGAAGTGAGATGTGGTAAAGATTGTGAAATGAGATGTAGTGAAGATTGTGAAGTGAGATGTAGTGAAGATTGTGAAGTGAGGTGTAGTGAAGATTGTGAAGTGGGATGTAGTGAAGATTGTGAAGTGAGATGTAGTGAAGATTGTGAAGTGAGATGTAGTGAAGATTGTGAAGTGAAATGTAGTGAAGATTGTGAGGTGAGATGTAGTAAAGATTGTGAGGTGAACATAAGAACATAAGAACATAAGAAAGTGGGATACTGCAGGAGGCCGACTGGCCCATACAGGGCAGATCCCTTTCACACCCATCCCAGCACTTCCATGTGCCTATCCAACTTCGTCTTGAAGCTCCCTAGCGTCCCCGATCCTACTATAGCACTCGGTAGCCTATTCCACACATCCACAACTCTATTACCAAACCAGTGCTTATAGCTCTCATATCCTTTCTGAACGGAATTTATCTAATTTAAAAGCCATTTGTCGAAGTATTTCTGCTATTACTGAGCTTCAGAACATCTTCCATTTTATTTCCTTGTTAACCCACTTACCCACTTGTACACCTCTATCATATCTCTAACTTCACGCCTTCTAATGAATGCTCGCTTTTCAGTCTTTCATACGGAAGGTTTCTAATATTAGATCATTTTTGTCATTCTTCTTTGTATTCTCTCCAAAGAATCTATGTCCATTCTATAATAAGGACACCAGAACTGAACCGCATAATCCATGTGTGGCCTCACTAATGCTAGGTAAAGTTTCAAGATAACGTCAGCAGTTCTGTTACTCACAGACCTAGATATGAACCCAAGAATCCTGTTTGCCTTGTTGCGAACGCTAATACATTGTTTTCTAGGTTTCAAGTCGTTGCTAACAAATACACCTTGATTTTTTTCACAAACTGAGTTTTCTATTTCCGTGTTACCTAGTTTATACTTAACGTTTGTATTCGTCTTCCCTATCAGTAGTACCTTGCATTTATCACTATTAAAATTCATTTGCCAGTCTACTGACCACTCATGTAAGGTATCTAGATCTCTTTGAAGGTGTTCAAAGTCACTGTCTGAATTTATCACTCTCCCCATTTTGGTATCATTTGCAAATTTACTAATCCTAATAGTTATGCCTAAATCAAGATCATTAATGAATATAACAAACAGCAGAGGGCCTAATACAGATCCCTGGGGAACTCCGCTTTTGACCGCACCCCAGTCTGACTTTAATCCATTTATGCTGACTCTTTGTTTCCTACCAGTTAACCATGACCTAATCCATTTTAATACTGATCCACCTATTCCATGTACTTCTACCTTCCTTATCAATCTCTCATGAGGACTCTATCGAATGCTTTACTGAAATCTAAATAAATTATATCATATGACTTATCATTATCTACCGCTTCAAATACTTGAGAAAAGCTACAAATTTGTGAGACAAGAACGTCTCCTGCGAACCCGTATGAGAAGAATGAATTGTTGAATGTTTGTGCTTTGATTTTGTAGTGCAATAATTGACTTCTAGCAACTTGCTCATGATTGACGGAGACTAATGGGACGGTATTTGATGCTATTGATTTATCACCCTTTGAAAATCGGAACTACATTTGCAAGTTTCCAAGCTTCTGGGCACTAGGCCCGATTCTAATGACTTATTAAATAAAACTGCTAATGGATTACTCAACTCATCTCATTCTTTAATATTCCCAGCATATACCTCGCCTGACCAGGCGATTTATGCGAGGCTTCAGTTTGTTAACTACTTTGCCATTATCGTTACTAGTAATATTGATATTCATCAACATATTTTCTATACTGTCGTTATATACCTTATAAACTTCTGGAAACTGTGCTAGGTTTTCATTTGTGAATACGGAGCGAAAATGACTATTTAACGTACTACACATTTCTAACTCATCATCAGTCATTTCTCCTGTCGTAGTTTTAAGGGGACCTATTGTATCTCTAACCTTTGATTTATACAGTTGATAAAAAGCTTTGGGGGTATATTTCGATTCGTTTGCTACCTTGATTTCATAATTTCTCTTTGCTTTCCTAATTTCTGTTTATACCTGTCTTGTTAGGTTCTGATAGTAACCAAGTAAGTGATTTTCGCCTTTCTTAACTTTTCTATATACTCCTTTCTTTTTCCCCAGAAGATCTAAGAGTCTATTATTCATCCATTTTGGTTGGTTCCGTATCGATCTGAATTTTCTTTTAGGGATGTGTTTATTTTGGGCATTATTGATTGTCGCAAAAAATTGTTCATAAGTAGCTGCTAAATTAAATTCGGGGTTATCCCGTCCTAAGTTGACAGTTTCCGGAGGTGTGGGGGGGATTAATCTTTTGACCATAGGGTCATCCCTTAGGTCTCTCCTTATGCTACCGTAATTAGCATTCCTAAAATCCGGGATCAAGGCCGAATTTTCCTTCTTCCTGCCATCCCATATTATGTTAAAATATATGGCTTTATGATCACTGTTTCCTAGTTCGCCTCCAATCCCAACATCTTTTACTAGATTTTCATTATTACTGAGAACTAAATCGAGGATATTATTTCCTCTAGTGGGCAAGTTTATAAATTTATATATAAAACTATCCTGTACTACTTCTATAAAATCTTCAGATTCATTATCGCTAAGTTGATTTTTCCAATCTATGCCTGAAAAGTTGAAATCGCCTAGAATACATACATTGTTTCTATCAGATGCCTTCTTTATTTCCTCCCATAGCAATTTACCATCGTTCCTACTCAAATTAGGTAGTCTATATATAACACCAATGACTACGGATTCACTGCCCTCACCAATCTCTACCTAAATACTTTCATTGTCGCTATTTGTTTTAATGTTTGATTTATTGCAGCCTTTTAATGACACCCTGATATACACTGCTACACCGCCACCTCTCCTTCCTACTCTGTCAAATTTAAATAGGTTATATCCTGGAATATGAAATTCTGCTAAAAAAAATGCTTGCTGTTTGAATTTATCCATGTTTCCGTTATTGCAAAAATATCTATGTTCTCTTTACTAACAATGGCCCTGAGCTGGTCCATTTTGTTACACAGGCTTCTACTATTAGTATAATAAACACTCAATATATTTCTTCCGTTTCTATCTGTTTTACATTTATTACTTTGATGTTTGTTATTATGACTAACTATATTTTCAGCATTATCTACTTCTGTTTCACTACTTCCCAGGACCTGCTTGTTTTTTGACTCCCATTTTCCCCGACCCCTCTCTACTGGCGAAACCCCCCCTTCGGAGTGACAATTTCACGCTCCAGGGATGCAGACAACGTCTTTACCCCTCACGAGACACGTGTACTCCGTCGCGACAGTACAGGTAGTCGTTGCCATAAAATCGTTGCCCGTCATCAATGAATGCCCAACCATTGTTTGCACAATGTTTTTCCAGTCGGCAATTAATAGCAATTGCCCTGGACAGCCATTCACGACCAACCCCTCTTCTAGGCAAGACACCACATACTATCGGGACCCTCCCCTATCTCTAATCTTCCCCAGCGCCTCCCTATACCTCTTGAAAAGTTCCTCACTCCTAACCTTACCTATGTCGTTTCCCCCCACACTAAGACACACTACTGGATTGGTACCCTCCCCTGACAAAACTCTGTCTAACCTCTCGGCTACATGCCCTATCCCAGCCCCAGGAAAACATACCCTAGTCCTACGTTTCCTATCTCTCGCACAAAAAGCCCAATCCATAAACCTCACCTGGCTGAAGATTGTGAAGTGAGATGCAGTGAAGATTGTGAAGCGAGATGTAGTGAAGATTGTGAAATAAGATTATAAAGTAAACTGTAGTAATTGAGGTTAAACGAACGCGGGTTATTCTGTAGTGTATCCGTGTCTTGTTAACGTGGAACCAACATGGCGGTGGTTCTCAATATAGATACGTTATTTTGCCGGGAATTTCTGTCAAAACAAAATATGAATCAACCATATTTAGCCTAAATTAACCTAACGGCTTTATTATATTCTAAGTTTTTTAAGTTGGATAGATCAGATCAGGTTAGGTTAAGTCAGGTTAGGTTAGGTTAGGTTAGTTTTGTTAATTTTGCCACTTAGAGGCTAGTTTATTGTGCCCCCCATACTCATCCTGTCAGCTGTAGCACAGAGAGATTACAAAGTGGTGTTAGATGAGGTAGGTGGTTAAGTTAAGTTTCAATAGGTTAGGTTAGATTATGTCAGGTTGGGTTAAGTTAGGTTAGGTAGGTAATAAGTAGATAGGTTATGTTAGGTAGGTGGGAAGGTTAGGTTTGATTAGGTTAGCTTATGTCAGACGGGGAGGTTAGGTTAGATTATGTCAGGTTAGGTTAGATTATGTCAGGTTAGGTCAGATTACGTCAGGTTAGGTTAGATTATGTCAGGTTAGGTTAGATTATGTCAGGTTAGGTTAGATTATGTCAGGTTAGGTTAGATTACGTCAGGTTAGGTTAGATTATGTCAGGTTAGGTCAGATTAAGTCAGGTTAGGTTAGATTATGTCAGGTTAGGTCAGATTACGTCAGGTTAGGTTAGATTATGTCAGGTTAGGTTAGATTATGTCAGGTTAGGTTAGATTATGTCAGGTTAGGTCAGATTACGTCAGGTTGGGTTAGATTATGTCAGGTTAGGTTAGATTATGTCAGGTTAGGTTAGATTATGTCAGGTTAGGTTAGATTGTCAGGTTAGGTTAAATTATGTCAGGTTAGGTCAGATTACGTCAGGTTAGGTTAGATTATGTCAGGTTAGGTAAGTAGGTAGAGGTGGGTAAAAAAGGTTAGGTTAGGTCGGCAGGTTTTAGTGTAGGAGCTTAAGTAATCCCGTAAAAATTTCATGTTAATTTTTGACACTATACATTATAATAATCCTTATAAACTATGTTAAGGAACTGTGGTGTCATTTTTTCTGAACGGTTTATTATAAGTTTTATGCCTTTAAAGAAGTTTTATTAAAGAGCGGCGTAATGAACCACAGATGTATTACCATTAAGTCCTAATTAACTTAAAACATGACTAATAACCTATGAACATGTAGTATTATATGATTACAATTTAACATAATATATCATGAATGCTGTTATAATATCATAAGTGTGTTACAAACATGGTTGCTCATATATGCCATCCTGTCTCTGGTAAAGAAGAGATTGCAGTAAGTAAAATTATTTGCTAAAGACAAATACTGGAAATTAAACATATACATATTACCATTATCTGAAAAGCTTAGAACCACCGTTTTATATTTATTAAAGGTTTGTAGTGTTATACATCATGTGTAAACAAGTCACAAGTTATTATTTACGACATTGCTTCAGTCCTCGTCATCAGAGTCTTCTGTGTACAACAGATTCCTTCACCTTGTTTAGGCATTTCTCATCATCTGCTTGACAGTTACACATCTCGGTGCATGTCATGCTATTCTTTCTGATTCTTTCTGTATGAACATGACAATGATCTACATTTCCTGACGCCACATCCACATTTAACAAGTTCTGTGATTGCTTCTGGAGCTGGTGGTTGGTCTGATATTACTAGTATGAAACAGTCATTGTCAATCTTCCAGCCATGCTCTAATTGTGAAAGTATTTCACTGTCTGCATCACAAGACCACAGAAGAGCTTGATACCTTCCTCTCAATATATGATACTTTAGAGTTGCTGCAGTCGCTGGTAGTTCTCCAGCTTCTGCCTGCGTTTTCTTGAAGAGATGCCATCTAAGTTATGACAGTTTAGTGAAAGTCATTCGTGGACAGTAGAGCTTAAATACAAATTCTTTTAGACCAATAAACATGTCTGCTGGAGGGCATTTGGTCTACTCTGCATCTTGAATGCATCTAGGACTTTTGTGTTAGATTTCATCAAAGTGCTCCAACATGCTTTCTTTCCTTTGCCAACAAATTTTCCAATGCAGTCAGATCCTGTGAAGGCATGGAAACCTGTAAGGCTCTCTGCCCAATGTGTCGTCGCTCACCAGTTCCTGTTTTCATACTTGTATTTTCTCCAAGTTGAGGTTGCTTTAATATGCCAAACACATCAGTGTCTGGTGACTTGATATGTACAGTGCTGCCCTTCTGTGATGCATATACTGTATGTCCTGCTTAAGTTCTATAACTTGTGATAGCAATTTGATGGTTGAAGTCTTATTTGCTGCTTTCCACGAAAGAAGATTAACCTTGGACATCTTTTCCCAGATGCTCAATGGACCAACAATACGTTTCTTGACAAAATTTTCATAATTTTGTCTTCCAACTTCATATGCACATAGATTGTCATATTTGGCATTTTCTGGCATTACAGCTCCAGTTACCAAGTTTAAAAGAGCATCATTTTCCTGGGATTACAGTCACCAATAACATTGTGTAGTTTCTGTACATCAGCATATTGACGGCTGACAATAGCTGTAGAGAGCTCATGATGTTCTGTTCTTTTGTAATCTTTATGAGTTTGATATTTTATGTAATGAACTTAATTTGAAAACCCAAATGGTAGTATATGATCTTATCACCTTAGACACTCTAAAGGCCATGCCTCTCAAGTGATTTTTTTTTTTCCTCTCTTACTTCTCTGGACAACACGACCTTTTTATCCCATCAGAAAAATATCACTATTTCTTAATCTACAGGTGCCAAGGTTTAAAAATTTACTTGATGGTGTTAAAAATTAACCTGAAATTTTTACGCGACCACATATTGTCTTTGTTGAGTTTCTTGAGAGAACTTCACGGCTAAATAGCGCCTCTGTATTGATAGCCGGTACATGTCGTAATATCCACCGCTCATAGTTAAATCTTTATGTCCGTTTATTTTGTCCTAATTTAAGTATCAAAGAGTGTTTTTATTTTTAAGTATCTTAAGTATCTTTTTTCCTCACTCTTAAGTATCTAAGTATGATGTTTTTTTCATTTTTAAGTAACTAACCATATTTTTGTTTTCATTATAAAATGTGATTGATATAGACAACAGAAGTAAATATCAGCTGGAGGTCGTAAACGAAGCTGATGTGAAGTATTTTGACTCACTGTTCCCACGAACTAATTGCTTCTCTGGTTTATACCGAAGAAATAAAACCGTCAACGAACCATCCCATTCAAATGTGTCTTAGGCGATACAGGGTGTTTAGGCGTCATTCTGATACCAAGAATGACTTTGTGTACTGTGGTGAAGCTGGGGGTAGGATAGGGTTGGGTTGGGTTGGGATGGGTTAGGATTACGTATGTGTGGGTATATTCTGTCGCATTTTATAGGTATCTTGCGTCTTTCTCTTTATTCCTTCTTTATCATGAGTATCTGTGCCTATTAATACACCACCTCGCAGGATAGTGGAAGAGGAATGGATAGTAACGAGATAATATTCTTCTTACATATACCTTAGCTTGATTACAGGTAACACCAGGTAGAAGTTACGTGACTCTTAAGAGTTTTCCTCGACTTGGCTGATTCAACTGTAAGACTTGCTGTATTTATTCTTATTAAAATCCTCCACCTGTAAGACCCTCCACTTGTAAGACTCTCCACCTGTAAGACTCTCCACCTGTAAGACCCTCCACTTGTAAGACTCTCCACTTGTAAAACCCTTTATGGATTTGAAATACCTTCTCGTCTTGACTCCACTAGTACTGTACACACCCTCTCTAGCCTTAGTTTACAGTAATGTTGAAGTATATAATGAAGACTCACAGCTCATGGGTTAGAAAACAAAAGATGTTTGTTTTATTTATTTATTTATTTATTTATTTATTTATTTATAGCTTATTTTAGAATCCCGTGAAAGTTAGAAACAAAATACATGACGGACTCACAAGCGGGCGATGTTTATGGTATGACCAAGAATAAAAAATAAAATGAAAAATAAAATAAATAAATCAAATTGCGCATTGTTTCCGTGGGTAATTATAGAAGTACAAAATGTTCTCCAGCAGTGGGTAACGACTATGTACACGAGTGAGCTTTCTAACGAGGTAGATTGATATAGATGCATTACCTGGAGTTGTGGGTTACAGGGCCTCACACGATAATATTAAAGGTGTTTTTTCCTTCTGTTTGTGGCACTTGAGGTGTTTAGGTTAGGCTTAATTAAAATGGTTTAGTTATAATAGTTATATTACGATAAGTTAAGTTGAATTTAGAACTTTTGATTTGCATATATCGTGTTTTAGAAGGATTTGTTAGCTAATAAGTTTAATTTGGATAAGTTTAGTTTAATTTAGATCATTTGATTTTACAAGGTCGTATTATAATGACTGGGAACCATATAGAAAACTGTTAGAGAAGTAAATATTTCTACGGCAGTGAATGAGTAAGTCATTAAGTGGTGTATAGAGCTGCTGACGCAACTTAAACGGTATATACTGTACATTATATGTTATCAGAGCTTTCCTGTTGTACGTAACCGCCTCCGTCAAAGTGTCTTACTGGCTCATGTGAAGATTAGCCTCTAGTTTATTTAACCTCAAGATTAACTACACTGGCACTGCCTGACCTGACCTGACCTGATCTACCCTACCCTACCCTACCCTACCCTACCCTACCCTACCCTACCCTAACCTAACCTAACCTAACTTAACTTCCCAAGTAGCGTTAGGTTAATCATTAGTTGAAATAAGCTGGGAGGGTTAATCTTCAGGTAATCTATCTTAATTAACAATTTTGGTCAGGTGAGGCCTTCTTTACCTTACTCGAGAGCAGGAGGAGGAGGACTTGCTAACGTCTACAGATCATCGTCAACCAAGGCAGATATTGAATACCTTTTGTTTACCTTCGTGGCTTAAGAACACATCTTAACACCATAAGACTATTCGCCTCAACACAATAATACAGTAATTGATTATTGTATTCTAATAAAATTTACGGTGTATCTTGTGAACCAGATTTATTGTTTGACCTTAGTGAATGAGAAACTGTTTGAGGTGTATTTTGGTAAACATCCTTAAGAGCAGCTCTGTGTGTTCTTACGACCTCAAAGTAACACAAAAGGTAGCCAATATCTACCCTTGATCAGTCACTTTATGTAGATGTCAATTGTGTCATTTTTCTAGACTTAGTGCCCCCTGGAGGAGAAAGTAAATACAATGTTGATATATTTTGGTCACAACACACACTAGTAGATTATTTTTCCTTTTTAACTAAATAATTAACACTATGAAGCTAACTAATTATATAACTCAAAGATGGTAACCAATATGGCGTCGATATTGTTCACATAATCTATGATAAATAGATGTATTGTCTGTTTAATTTTAGGGAAGAATTTAATTTATAAACTTTTGAGAATCTGGATACAGGAGTTTTGTCTTTGTGTGTGTGTGTGTGGTGATGATGACGCATACTTTCCTCTGCAGTGAAAAAAATATCTTGACGTTGCAAAGTTTAACTGTAAGCCGAAGGAACGTTTGTAATGTGACTTGTTATGTGAAATTGTAACTTGAAATTCTTTGTGAAAAAATATTTCCCTATAAAGTTTGGCAATAAATGAAGTATTACATCAAGGTGTAACTTGTAGTTTCTTGTGGAGTAATTACCTATGTGGACGATACAGCTACTCCAGGGTGTAAGACCTAGAGTAGAAAGTCTTTAGACCTTACCTGAGGTTGAAAGACTCTTATAGTGGAACGTCTTAGGTATTGAAACTTTAATTACAGTAAATAAAATATAATCTACCTAAACATTCCTTCACCTGGCGACAACTAATGATACAGGTGGTGTAATAGCTCTTTAAAATTCCTCCGCTTGATATAATAATGACCACACATGAACTTATAATGTGCAATATCTTGATAACACATTAGCTGCAACATTACACATAGTCCAGTGTATGTGTAGTGAGGGACATCTACCTAAATGAGTTACAGAATGTGGAGTTGAGGCAAAAAAAAGTTTGGACATGTTTGAGATCATCAGTTGAGCCAAACGTTTATACTCAATATTGTTTTAATGGTATTTTAGAGCGACCGAAAATGTAAA
>NW_024722599.1:0-14109 GCF_018991925.1 Homarus americanus | reverse complement strand
GCTGTGATTTTTCGCGCCACTTAGCCAGGTGTTTTTTGAAGAGTCCCCAGTCTGCCTTTTGAGTGTTGTATCTCCATCTCGGGGGGGGTGGAGTGGGGAGTTTGTTCACCTTCAGCATTGTTAGGGTGGCGAAGTGGTCACTGGTCAGCGTGGGGTGTATCTGCCAGGAGGCCGAAGGCTGTAGTGCACTGGAGACGAAGGTTAGATCTAGCCTTCCTCCCCTAGTGTGGGTGGGCTCTCCGGTGTTCAGGAGGCAGATCTCGGGTGTATCTTGAAAGGTGGTGTATAGGTGTAGGCCGTCTTCATTTGTGGGGCTTGCTGAGCTTAGGAAGGGATGATGTGCGTTGAAATCCCCTCCTATGAGTGTGGCGTGGTCAGCGGCCGAAGCAAATAATTGAGTAACCTCCAGTGAGCCCCTTGGGTTCTTGTAGATGTTGTGAACAGTTAATTCTCGTTCTTGGAGGGTTACTTTGACGGCCTGTGTCTCGATGTTTTCCCCACATGGAAATTGCTGCGTGACATCGGCGGAGGGTATGCTTGACTTGACCAAGATCATACATCCTCTTGTTGACGCCTGCGTGAAATGCCTCCTGTATGTCTTGTAACCGCTGAATTTGAAACAGTGGTGTTCTTGTAGAAGTGTTTCTTGTAGGAGTATGATGTCAAGCTTGTCCTTGGCTGCTGCTTCTTGTAGGAGGTGTTTCTTGGTTTTGATGCCCTGAGCATTCCATGTTAGGATGTTCAGGGTGCTGACGTTTTCCACCACTGTTTCATCGGGGACTTCTGGTGGTCCTCGATGGAGATGTCCAAGTTCGATTCCAACTGAATCAGGTCCATGTCTTCGTGTTCTGTGGTTTTTGCCTTCTGGGCCGTGGTTCGGTTCAGGGGAGTTGAAACGTCCAGTTTCTTTCTGGGAGCTGTCGGTATCTTGGGAGCTGTCGGTGTCTTGGGTTCTCTGGTGGCCTTCTTCGGTGTAGAGTGTACCTCGGCTGTTACTCGTGTGCGGACCGGCGTGGCTTCCTCCACTGAGGTGGCTGGAGCTGTGGCGACTTGCCCGAGGACGCTCCCCATGAGCATTTGGAGCTGTGTGGGTTGGATCTTGTGGCCCAGTAGTCCGGCTAGGCCCTCCGCGAAGGTCGTCAGTACATTGGCTAGGTCTGATATGTGTATCATTCCTTCTGGTGCCTTGGTGTGTGCTTCTTTTGTCTTTCTCGTGGTTGTCGTTCTCTGCTGCTTGGGTGGCTGAGGTGTGGCTGTAGTGAGGCCAGGAAACTGGGCTGCACTTTGGGTGTTGACTGGCTGAGGAGGTTGTCTTTGTTGTTTGGGTCTTTGGGTTCCCCACACGAAGGTACTTGGTGGGGCTGGTGTGTAGGCGGTGGGGGCCGGTCTTGCTGCTGGTCGGTTTGCCTGGACCCTTTTTGTTCTCTCGGAGCATCCAGGATTCCAGGCGTGGTGTTTGCCCCCGCAGTTGGCACACTTGGGGGCAATTTTTTCCCCATTTTTCAGCTTGGTGAGGCAGGACTGTGTGCCGTGCTTCTGTGCGCAGACTGCGCAGATTTCCCTGTACGTGCACCTTGTCTGATGGTGCCCGTATTTCTGGCATCTGAAGCATCGCAGGGGCTCTGGGACGAAGGGCCTCACTTCGTAGATCCCCCAGGTTTTGAGGTCTATGGTGCTGGGGGTGAGCCGTAGTGCGTTATGAGGACTTGTTTCGTGGTGGCCGTCTTGTCGGACAGGGGAGAGCATCTCTCGGCTTTTAGGATCTTCGGGTGGTTCTCCAGGGGTTCGAGAGGTAGTTCCTTTGGGTACCGGAGGACTACCGACTTCATCAGTTTCTGGGCGGGGTCTAGCTTGGTTGAAGTAATGGTGGTGGTGTTTTGTAGGTAAGTGTCGAGGGTGGTGGCGGAGTTCTTGTCTTTGGGGTGAACGATCATCTCCCCCTTTAGGTTGGGCCGCACTGAGAACTTGGCCAGTGGTTTTTGCTTTTCCATCTCTGTGACGGCGGCATATGTTGTTTTTGCGTCCGTTTTCGTGATCCGGAATTTTGGCAGTGTCGTTGGAGGTGAGCTGGTGGTGGTGATGGGTGCCTTGGGGGCTGCTTGACGGCAATCGTTTCCCGAAAAGGCACGTCGGCGTTTCTTATTTTCTACCTTCGTCCAGTTGTCCTCAGTAGCGGTAGCAGTGGTGGTGGTGGTGGAGGTGGTGGTGGTGGTGGAGTTGTTGGAGGTGGTGGCAGAGTTCCTACTTTTCAGGGCTTCGTTGAAGGCGCGTAACTGGTCTGCTTTCTCTGTGCGAAGCCTGTCGTGGTTCGGGTCGTCAGGTTGGCGGTTCAGGCGGGGATCGCGGTTAGGAGGGCGTACGCGCTCCATAACCGGGTTGTTGTTGTTGTTTTTTTTTTTTTTTTTTTTTTTTTTTTTTTTTTTTTTTTTTTTTTTTTTTTTTTTTTTTTTTTTTTTTTTTTTTAGATCCTGCCTATTCCGGTTGAGTAAATAGCAAAGGAATTACAGCACTCCCCACTAGCTGGTGGTCGTAGAGTGGTTCCTGAGCTTCTCTCACGGAGCCCCGATTGGGGAAGCCTACTTCCTAGTGTATGTGACTGCTCACTTATAGACGTGAGCTAAGTGTGCCTATTTGGGAAGGATAAGGATGGCTACCCTCTTTCCAGGTGGACCCGCACGATCACGGTTTTCCTGGAAAGACTCGGCTGGGGAGGGTTTTGCTCCGACCCCCTTTCGTGTTCACAATCTCCTGGGAGGGAGGTGAACAGTTACAGGGGGGACCGCAGGACGAATACACTTTTGAGGGTGCAGGTCCCTAGGCCAGAGCGAAAAAAGGAAAAATGGTAGTAGAAGGAAAAGAGCTCAAACCACGCCGGGAATATCGCGCTATAACTGCTCTCCAGCTGGAGTGTGGGTCACTCACACCACCAGTGGGGAGGGCAAGCTAATGCTCGATAAACCAAGAACGCTCGTGAGTTGTTGTGGGCGATGACAGTCGTGGGTGGTCCGGTCCGGGAAGATGGCCAACAATGGCACGAGGGAGAGGGCGGTCTTCAAGGTTCCGGGTCCAGCAGGAGGTCTTGTTGAGAGGTCTTCTTGGTTCAGGAGCGATGTGATAAGTGGGCGGCCTGGCAGGCGGGCGGGCTTATATACAGACATTCTCCACCTCAGTGGCCACCCCATTGGCCACGAGTGCCGCATGCGTCATCCGCAAGCTACGCCCCACCTCCAAGAGGGAGGGACGGCCTTGGATGAACGATACTACCGCTGCGTCCACAGCACGCCACCTACTCCCACCAAACCGTGGGCGAAGCCACACCAGGACCACCTGTAGTAGCAACCACAACAACATGACTGGACGAGGCAAAGGAGGCAAGGGACTTGGAAAGGGTGGCGCCAAGCGTCATCGTAAGGTGCTTCGTGACAACATCCAGGGTATCACCAAGCCCGCCATTCGTCGTCTAGCTCGGCGTGGAGGTGTTAAACGTATATCCGGCCTTATCTACGAGGAGACCCGCGGCGTCCTCAAGGTGTTTCTGGAGAACGTCATCCGTGACGCCGTCACCTACACCGAGCACGCAAAAAGGAAGACCGTCACCGCCATGGATGTGGTGTATGCTCTGAAACGGCAGGGCCGCACCCTTTATGGTTTTGGTGGTTAATCAACCTGATGGACGGGCGCACACCACCACCACCACCACGACAAACAAATATACGGACCTAATTTTAGGTCCACATTTAAATCGCTAAAGAGTTGGTTAGACACTGAGTAAATCGTTGAAAATATATCCAATAACATGATCCTCTCTAATTCTGGACTTGTGGTATGAGTATAGGTTGTGTGTGAACGTGTTGGAACCACTTCCTAATAATTGTCAGTCAGTCAGTCAACATCCACCTAACCTCCAGGTACCTCACCTAACTTCCTGTAGCGTCACCGAACCTCACGAAATGTAACCCAATGTAGTTTATAATCTATCCTAACATGACATAACATAACCACGCAATATATTACTTCGGTAAGAGTAATGAGTTTTAATACGCAAAGTTGCAGTTAGCATTCATTCATACATACATACATACATACATACATAACATGCTAGTGGCAGGGGGGATTGAAGTGAATTTTAGGAGGATAGAATAGGTGCAGTGGCTAAACAGCGCTTGCGTGAGGGACTTTAAGCAGCAACTCGCCTGGATGCGGCAGGATAGAGTCAGGTCAAGCGTCCGGTGCATGTTGGGTTCCGCCATGGTTTCTCAGTGTTTGGTCGGCTTGATTGTGTGTGTGTTGTTTTCTTGTTTGGAGGAAATGTCTTGTTATTCTTCTTCTTAGCTTGAAGTTGATTTTCTTCTAACTCTTCTCCTCTTGTTGTTCGTCTTCCCCGTGTCTGCTATCATTCTGTAAAGACTCTATATATGTATGTAGGTATGAGTGAGTAACAGTTGCCGGTTACAGTGATACTTCATATTCGCTGGTGTTGTACTGTATGGCTTCGGTATTTCTTAATATACAAACGGCACCGTTAGGGGATTGAGGTATTTAAAAACCAGCCTACATTACTTATATATAGAAATAGATAATGTGGCTTGGACAATAATGACGACTACTCTCTCCTACCTAACCCAAACAAGGGCTTTTCGAAAGTATACATTGGACACAATTGACTTAGTACATACATTGGTGGTTTAACAAAAGCCCTCATTAGAGAAAGGTGAAGGAGCACACAGTGAACATACAGATTAATGTTTGAACGCATAGATCATGTAAGGTGAGGTGTTGAACACCAGACACGTAGTGTAGTAACTCCCTCACAGATGGCGTTATGAGGGGCCTGAGGATGTAGCAGTTACCTCACAGATGGTGTTATGAGGAACTTCACATGATGATGCTGTAGCAAAACATTCACTACGTGGTGTCGTAGCATCTTGGGGACACCACGTGGTCCACATGACTCACTCATTCAAGTGGGTGAGGTGTGGTCCCAGGCCTCTCTATCGTGGAGTCTCAGGGGAAGTATAACTGGGTACCTGGGACCTCACTGTGTGAAGGTGGTTAGCTAGCTTGGGTAAGACTCAACTGCCGAGTTGTTTTTCACTGAGTTAAGCACTGTTCACCACTATTCATCACTGGTTCCATTCCTTTGCCAAATGAGATAGTACCTTATGGCAAGAACTTGTTGATAGTCCGGTGGGGAGGAGGGTTCAGGGGAGTGAGTTGGTATCGGCCAACATATAAATAATAATAATAATAATAATTAACGGTTTATTGAAAGTGCTTGGCAGCCAGAAGGCTGAAAATATACAGTTACATATTTTGGGAATGGGTTACGAATTACAAATAATATACAAGTAACATGAGTGACACAAATAAGACATATAATAACTAGCTGGGGAAAAGCTCAAACTACAGTTCATTTCAACATAGTGACAGTGCAAGGAGTAGTGTTTACTGGGAGTGAGTACACTGATTTATTACAAGTTATCGATAATTTTTACAATGGTTGGGACTGGGCTGTTCTTATAGAGATCAGTTCGTGCACGTATGGGCTGGATGCGGTTGTGGTGTCGAAGAGCAATTCTCGGACTAGGGATCTCAGGTGGTAGTAGGAGCCGGTGTCGGGGATGGTGTAGAAGCTTCTTACCAAATTTGCAGATGAGGTCGTGGTGATGGTCAGTGAGAGTCTAAAGGGTCGGTCAGTGTGTTGAGCGCTTCGTGATATGTGGAGTAGGAAGGGTAGAGAATAATCTTGCATGGCCTCTTTTGCACTTTTTCTAGGTGTTTACGTTGTGTGGCATTTAGGGAGGAAGACCAGGTGGAGGAGGCATAGGTGAGCTTGGGAAGTATGAATGTTGTGTAAACACTGAGGAGCTCGTGTGCAGGAACACCGAGGGACTTGAGTCGGCGTAGGAGGTGGAGACAGAAACTGGAGGATTTGATAACTTCACTGACGTGTGGTTTCTAATTTAGTTTGTTGTCTATATGTATGTGTGTGTGTGTGTGTGTGTATATACTACTGTACTTTTTAGATCCTCCTACGCAACCTAACCTATTATAGTTAAGTATAGTAGGCTATACACTATTTTGTTAGTATGTGTTATAAAATGAAATTGCATGTTATTATTATTAATATTATTATTATTAATATTATTATTATTATTATTATTATTAGTAGTAGTATTATTATTATTATTATTGTTATTATTATTACATGCTAATATAATACTAAGTTGCCCGCCAGATTTCCTCAGAGATGGGAGGAGCACATTGGCGGTGGTGTTGTTTATACTCCGCCCGATTACTGATTCCTATTCACCGAGCCAGAGCTGGCGGGCGGCGTGTTATGTGCCACGTTTTGTTTCCCATTGGGCGTACCGCTCAGCTGGGGAGTAGGAGATTTCATAAAAAGAAAGTTTGAGTGGAGAGCACACCTTTTCCTTCACATACAGTTATCTTAGACCATCTACTAGTATAATAGTTTGCACAAAAATACTCTACACTCTTTCTAGGTTATTGTTATGTTGTTTTTTTTTTTTTTGACTTCTCATCAGATTGTGCATTCAACTAATATACACTATTAGTGTGTTTATTATTATGTTTTATAGTATTATTTCGTATAATATTGGGTAACACAATTATAGTCACTAGTATAGTTTATTATTGGGGTTTATAGCATTTTGTGGTCTAATAGTATCATGCTTTATGAGTGGTGTTCTATGTAGTGATGATTAGGCAATAAAATATGCTTTGGGTGTTTATAGCAGTTTTTGTGGTCTACTAGTATCATGCTTTATGGGTGGTGTTCTATGTAGTGATGATTAGGCAATAAAATATGCTTTGGGTGTTTATAGCAGTTTGTGGTCTACTAGTATCATGCTTTATGGGTGGTGTTCTATGTAGTGATGATTAGGCCATAAAATATGCTTTTGGTTTATTGCTAACAAAATATACTTTGCTCTACCGCTGTCGTGCAAAACATGGTGAAACTTACATACACCGTTAATAAAGTATTCATGGAAGAAGAAGAAGAAGAAGAAGAAGAAGAAGAAGAAGAAGAAGTACGAGGAAGAATTGTGGAGGGAATGAACAGTGAGACAATGTAAAGCCTCCGGGATGGCGGCAGCGTTTCTGTTATTAATATATAATAAGACAATAGGAAAATATGTTGTTGTCTCTACCTGTATTATTACCTTTGCGATAGCATGGTTCAATTTTGGGAGGACAGAGGAAGGAGCAGGAGGTTAGGAAGGGAGAGATAGTGTCTGTGATCCTCGGGTCACCACTCCTCGGATTGTGTCAGTTCAAGTTTAGAAGCTCCAACAACTTTCCTGAATACGAATTCGCAACCTTTCGATTTACAACAGGTACCTACTTACTGCTACAGTAGGTGAACAGGGACCAAGGGGGCTAGGAATAGTGTCCAAACAACTTGCTCCTGCCTGCCTGTGTGATGTAGTCGTGGCCACAATTAGGTTAGGATACAGACACATCTGGCAAGTTAGTAACGCTGTACCCATACCGGAACACTCAGCATGTAAACTTTGTGATACACCTTTAAAGCACTATATTATTGAATGTGACACTGTCAAAGACTTCAGGCCACCTCTCTTATTGTATCTTGAACTATGTCATTACTTCATTGAGGACATTACATTCTTGCTGTTTATCCCAAATTGGCTAGCTAGCTAGCCCACACTGATTAGTCTACAATTACAATATGACTCCAATGTATGCTGCTGGTAAATGTGTACTGTCAATGAACCAGAGTGAAAATAAGGTCGCCTCCCTTGCTGCTGCTGCTGCTGCTGCTGCTGCTGCTTCTTGCGCCCTTCTAAGTCCCGTTTAAGTCCCCCACCCCAGGCCCCCGCAGTACCCCTTCACATCTACAACATTCAAAAACAATTTCACTCAATTTCCACAATACTATGCTAATTACACGTAAAATAGAGTGTTATCCTGCAAAACGTTGATGTCGTATATTTCTCTCTTTAAGTGATATCCTGTGGCTCCGAAAGGAGCCTGTTTGGTTAGGTTGTCTTTTGTGAACGAACCTTGGGTTCTTATTTCTTCTCTGTCTTCTTGGGGAGGAGCACAGCTTGGATGTTAGGAAGGACACCCCCTTGGGCAATGGTGACTCCAGACAGGAGCTTGTTCAGCTCCTCGTCATTGCGAATGGCAAGCTGAAGATGACGCGGGATAATGCGGGTCTTCTTGTTGTCGCGGGCGGCGTTACCGGCCAGCTCGAGCACTTCTGCTGCCAGGTACTCCATGACGGCTGCAAGGTACACAGGGGCACCTGCACCAACACGCTCAGCATAGTTGCCTTTACGCAAGAGACGGTGGATCCTACCCACGGGGAACTGGAGTCCGGCCCTGCTAGAACGGGACTTTGACTTGCCCTTCACTTTGCCTCCCTTGCCGCGTCCTGACATGTTGCTGCTGCTGCTTTTCGTGATAGGAGTTAAATTTCCGCCCGCCACCTTGGTCTTTTATACCAAGCTCAGGATCAGGCCAGGTGGCCGTCTCGCGGACCCAACCAATGTAAGATAGCCGTAGCTGCAGCCAGTCTGATCCTGAGCGGCCCGCTCGGTATATAAGGAAAAGTTAGTCGGGCCAGTTTTCAATTCTCTCGCTCCGCGCCACGAGTAACTGTGCCGCCATGCCTCCCAAAACTTCCGGAAAGGCTGCCAAGAAGGCTGGAAAGGCCCAGAAGGCCATTGCCAAGGGTGACAAGAAGAAGAAGCGCAGGAGGAAGGAAAGCTACAGCATCTACATCTACAAGGTACTGAAGCAAGTGCACCCCGACACAGGAGTCTCCTCCAAAGCTATGTCCATCATGAACTCTTTCGTGAACGACATCTTCGAGCGCATCGCTGCCGAGGCTTCCTGCCTGGCGCACTACAACAAACGCTCCACCATTACAAGTCGGGAAATCCAGACAGCTGTCCGACTCTTGCTGCCCGGTGAACTGGCCAAGCATGCCGTGTCTGAGGGCACCAAGGCTGTCACCAAGTACACCTCTTCCAAGTAAGAGGTTACTTGTGCACAACAAACACGCCATCCCACTACTACAACTTAATCGGCTCCATCGGAGCCACAGTTACATGTTAAAGAGACAGTTACCGACAGTGATATATTGAGAGGGAAATAAAAAAAATAAAATTATAATAATCTGCATTCTCTATTGGCGTAGAAACAGGACTAAATCGAAACATAATAAATAAATAAATAAATTCTGCGTGTAGTACTTTTACACCCACTGCAAAGTGACATACATGGAGTGTGTTTGGGCTTCATTTCTTGTTTGCAGCATGCCTATTTCATGTAAAAAAAATTTTTATTTTATTTTATTGTATGTTCTTTTATTTTATTTATTTCTTTACTTACTTATTCTTTATATATTTATTTGTTACTAGCTCTTGTTTGTTGCACCCACCCACCTCCCGAATTGATGACCTACTATACAATCGTACCTCCACGAATGTTACCAACTTACCGTTAGGCGATTTGGGTAACCGAAATTAACGCTCTCCGACCACCAACCATTTCGATTGTCATGAAAATTATCTTCAGAACAGTTCCTTGGCCCTGAGAAGGGCCGAGTTATAGATGTCTGGTAGGTTTTGTTGTGCTTTTTGTTTTTCCCCAAGGAAGAGGACTTAAGCACGCTCTCCGCGGATGCGCCGGGCCAGCTGGATGTCCTTGGGCATGATGGTAACGCGCTTGGCATGAATGGCACACAGGTTGGTGTCCTCGAAAAGACCCACCAGGTAAGCCTCAGAGGCTTCCTGCAGAGCCATGACGGCAGACGACTGGAAGCGCAGGTCAGTCTTGAAATCCTGGGCGATCTCACGCACCAGGCGCTGGAAGGGCAGCTTCCTGATGAGTAGCTCTGTGCTCTTCTGGTAACGACGGATCTCACGAAGGGCGACGGTTCCGGGCCTGTAACGATGGGGCTTCTTGACACCACCGGTGGCTGGGGCGGACTTGCGAGCTGCCTTGGTGGCAAGCTGCTTCCGTGGAGCCTTGCCTCCAGTGGACTTGCGGGCAGTCTGTTTAGTACGGGCCATCTCGACGACGAAATAGTCAATACGGGCGGCCCGTTGTTGTTGTTGTTGTTGTATAGATTGTCGGACCGTAGTCCGACACGGGCCTTTGCCTATAGGCGGCCCGTTTGGTGGTTCCGGCTGGAGCTCCAGGAGCAGCCAGACCGGATTGGGATTGGAGGTGGTCCCACCTGCAGATTGGAGGGATACTGCAGGTTGCAAGTGTGAGCGGACCCCCGATCAGTGGACGCTTACCACCGGCCCCCACTCTTGGACGTGGTCAGCCTCGGAGTGGCGCGCCCCCCGAACTGGGGTCCGCACTTGCTGGGAGAGGATGCTTTCTGAGCTATCTGGGTGGTGGGTATCGTGTGATGACCCGGAGTAGGTGGTGAATGTGGTCTGTGTGGGCCTTTCGGGTTAGAGTGGCCGCTGGTGTTGTGTGTGTTTCTTGGGAGATTTGAGTTCTGTCTCGGAGGCTTTGTGTGACCTCGCAATCGAGGAGATAGTGTTCAAGTGGGTTGGCTGCTGGCTCCTGACAGTAGGTGCATTCCGTGACGTCATTTCCGATCATCTGCCAGGAGCACTTGTACCCTAGTCGTAGTCGGTGAAGGCTGACTTGGGTTTGTCTTGGAGTTTTCTTGTCTGCGAAAGGTGGTTCCCCTTTTGTGGCCGCCAGGTACCATTTGGCTGATTGGGAACCAGCGCTGAGTGCATGAAGGAAGCTCTTTTTGATGTGGAGCTTGGTAGTCTTTCTGAGGTGATTCTTGATCTGTTGCACACTTGCTGGAACTTGGATGTGTACGGTACTGGAGCGTGTAGCTGCCTTGGCTGCTTCGTCTGCCACGTCGTTTCCTCCGATCCCTACATGACTGGGAATCCAGTGTAAGACGACTGGTCGGTTTTGGCTTTGGAATTCCTGTAGCTGCGCGAGGATCGAGGTGATGATGTGGACGTTGTCTCTTGGTTGGCTGTGTTGCAGCGCTTGCATGGCCGATTTCGAGTCCGTGTGAATTATGACGGACTTGTTGTGTTGTGTTGCAGCGTGTTGTAGGGCCTTTGAGATTGCTACCAGTTCTGTTTGTAGGGTGGAGCAGTCGTTGGAAAGTCTCCATTTGAGGGTCTGACCTTGGGTGTAGAAGGCCGCTCCGGATCTGTGATGTTTTGGGTCCACCGAGCCGTCTGTGAAGTATGATGCTGCATCAGCCGGTGTCTCGGTGGCTATGGCTTGGAGAGATATTTTTTGAGGTCCTCCTTCTGGAGGTTGGCTTTACTGTCGCCGAGGTCGGTGAATTTGAGTGTGGCTGGTGGAGGGCTCCATGGTGGAGGAACAGTGTAACCATTGTCTCGTGTGTCTTGGTTGTTCTTGACGAGTGTTTCTGCTTGCAGGTGTCGGATGACCTCGCTTGCCTCGTGCGACCAGGTGGCCCCTCGCACTCTGTGGTCGAGGTGGAGAGAGGCACTGATTCGAATCTTGGCAGCTGTGGGCTTGTCTGCTCTGCAGATTTTGGCGAGGAGACCGGCTGTCACCTGCTTGACTCGTACTGCCAGGGGTGGTAGTTCGGTTTCCATTTGCAGATTGCAAATTCTGGTCCACATGGGTGCTCCGAGCATGGTCCTGAGAGCATTGTTTTGAATGACTTCTAGCTTAGCTATTTGGTCTTCTCTCAGTCCAATGAGTGCTGGAGCACTGTAATCTACCAGCGATCTGATGGCGGCTGTGTAGTAGGCTTTGAGCACATGAAGGTTTGCTCCTGCGGATTTGCTGGTGAGCGACCTCATTATATTGTGTCTGCTCTTCGTCCTGTGCCTGAGATCCTCGAGTTGCGGCTTGAAGGTGAGTTTCTGGTCAAACCAGATTCCAAGACACTGGTGGGCGTTGGTCCAGACTACCGGCGTGTTTTGTATGGAGAGCGTCTTGTCTGGTGTGTCTGTGCAGATGGCCATCGCTTTCGACTTGGCTGGATTTATCTTGAGTCCAAGTCTGTTGCACTCCTCTTCTATAAGTTGGAGTGCGTGTTGCGTGTTGGCTAGTCTGTTCGATTCTCTTACTATAAGCTGTAAGTCGTCTGCATAGCATAGGAGCTTGGCTGTTTGTCTGAAGGGAAGTTTGACTAGATTTTCCATCAGGACGTTGAACAGCATTGGACTGAGGATGCCTCCTTGTGGGGTTCTGTTTTCATGGACCCTGTAGCTTGAGGTTGCTCCCTGAAAGCGTACTCGTGCTTCTCTCTGTGTGAGGTAGTTCTGGATCCACCCCAGCAACCTTCCTTTGACGCCTTTTTTAGCGAGCGTAGTTGTAATGGCCAAAGGATTTGCTAGTTCGAAGGCTTTCTCCAGGTCGAGGAAGACCACCAGAGCTGGTTTGTTGTCCACTGTGCTGAGTATCTCGGCTATGTTGTTGCCTGTGCCGGTGTTCTCGGTGTAAGCAAAGATGTGAGGGTGTGGGCTGCCTACTTTCCACTTGAGTCGGTTGAGAGCCATTCTTTCTCCGGTCTTCGCTATGCAGCTGAGAAGGGAGATGGGCCTCGGCTTGTCTGGTTCTCTGGGCTTCGGAATGGGCTGTATATCTGCCTTCTTCCATTCCGGTGGGAGTCTTTGTGCTGTCCACGAAGCATTGATGGCTTGCAGCAGAGCCTCGTGTCCGGCCGTACCGGCATGAGAGAGCATGGAGTAGGTTATCCTGTCGGCCCCTGGAGCTGTATCCTTGCTTCGTTTTAGCGACTTCTGGAGTTCTTGCTGGTTGAATGGTCTGTCAGTGTCATCTTCACTGTTGCAGGCCTCTTGGATCGTCTGGAGTCTGACCTGTCGCAGACGCCGTTGTGTCTCCTCCGCCTGTCTCGGGAGGTTCTTCGTTGCTGCTCGGTCAGAGAACAGTTTTGCAAGTCTCTCGGCTTCTTCTTCTGGGTTGGGATGAGTTGGTGGTGGTGGTGTTGCCTTCCCAGATGCCCTTCGGATCTGGGCCCACATCTTGCCAAGGGTGGTGTGCTCGTTGAGTTCGGAGCACCACTTGAGCCAGCTTGCGTTTTTAATTTCTTCCTTCTCTTCCCTGGTATCCTTGACTATGACTTGCAGGAGATGTCTGTTTGTTGCCGTGGGATGTCTCCTGTAGTTTCTTCGGGCCATGTTCACTCTGTGGTTGAGTTCTTTCACCCTGGGACAGTAGTACCAGTAATCATTGTACTGTCTTGATGTGGGTTTTGTTTTTGGGATAGCCTCTTCTGCCGCTAGGTGAAACGCCTCGACCAATTGGTGGTGGAGGGTTGTCTCATCCGCGGGTGCTGCGCCGGCCGGCTGTGATTTTTCGCGCCACTTAGCCAGGTGTTTTTTGAAGAGTCCCCAGTCTGCCTTTTGAGTGTTGTATCTCCATCTCGGGGGGGGTGGAGTGGGGAGTTTGTTCACCTTCAGCATTGTTAGGGTGGCGAAGTGGTCACTGGTCAGCGTGGGGTGTATCTGCCAGGAGGCCGAAGGCTGTAGTGCACTGGAGACGAAGGTTAGATCTAGCCTTCCTCCCCTAGTGTGGGTGGGCTCTCCGGTGTTCAGGAGGCAGATCTCGGGTGTATCTTGAAAGGTGGTGTATAGGTGTAGGCCGTCTTCATTTGTGGGGCTTGCCGAGCTTAGGAAGGGATGATGTGCGTTGAAATCCCCTTCTATGAGTGTGGCGTGGTCAGCGGCCGAAGCAAATAATTGAGTAACCTCCAGTGAGCCCCTTGGGTTCTTGTAGATGTTGTGAACAGTTAATTCCCGTTCTTGGAGGGTTACTTTGACGGCCTGTGTCTCGATGTTTTCCCCACATGGAAATTGTTGCGTGACATCGGCGGAGGGTATGCTTGACTTGACCAAGATCATACATCCTCTTGTTGACGCCCGCGTGAAATGCCTCCTGTATGTCTTGTAACCGCTGAATTTGAAACAGTGGTGTTCTTGTAGAAGTGTTTCTTGTAGGAGTATGATGTCAAGCTTGTCCTTGGCTGCTGCTTCTTGTAGGAGGTGTTGCTTGTTTTTGATGCCCTGAGCATTCCATGTTAGGATGTTCAGGGTGCTGACGTTTTCCACCACTGTTTCATCG
>NW_024722598.1:0-13404 GCF_018991925.1 Homarus americanus | reverse complement strand
TTTCACACAAAGCCTGTTCAACGAGCTTTTGGCGTCGTGAACCTTTAATGAGGACCACCCGTGCCGCTTAGGTGATCAGAGCAACGTTTTACCAAATGCGGCTTCGAAACACGAGGATCCATATATATTTCATTAGCCCAATAAAGCACACGGACTTCTACATATAATCAACACCTCACCCCACCAGGATTTGAACCCATGATCTTATAATTGTGACCGGGGAACGCTACCTCTGGGCCACCAGGACAATAAAGGCACTCCTAGACTCTACTATATTTCACACAAAGCCTGTTCAACGACCTTATGGCGCCATGAACCTCTAATGGGGACCGCCTGTGCCGCTTAGGTGATCAGAGCAACGTTTTACCAAATGCGGCTTCAAAACACGAGGATCCATATATATTTCATTAGCCCAATAAAGCACGCGGACTTCTTCATATAATCAACACCTCACCCCACCAGGATTTGAACCCACGATCTTATGATTGTGACCGGGGAATGCTACCTCTGGGCCACCAAGTTAATAAAAGCAGTCCTAGACTCTGCTATATTTCACACAAAGCCTGTTAAACGAGCTTATGGCGCCGTGAACCTCTAATGGGGACCACCCGTCCCGCTTAGGTGATCAGAGCAACGTTTTACCAAATGCGGCTTCGAAACACGAGGATCCATATATATTTCATTAGCCCAATAAAGCACACGGACTTTTACACATAATCAACACCTCACCCCACCAGGATTTGAACTCACGATCTTCTAATTGTGACAGGCGGAACGCTACCTCTGGGCCACCAAGACAATAAAAGCAGTCCTAGACTCTGCTATATTTCACACAAAGCCTGTTCAACGAGATTATGGCGCCGTGAACCTCTAATGGGACCACCCGTGCTGCTTAGGTGATGAGAGCAATGTTTTACCAAATGCGGCTTCGAAACACGAGGATCCATATATATTTCATTATCCCAATAAAGCATGCGGACTTCTACATATAATCAACACCTCACCCCACCAGGATTTCAACCCATGATCTTATAACTGTAACCGGGGAACGGTGCCTCTGAACCACCAGGAAACTAAAAGCAGTCCTAGATTGTTATATTTCACACAAAGCCTGTTGAATGTGCTTATGGCGCCGTGAACCTCTAATGGGTACAACCCTTGCCCCTTAGGTGATCAGAGCAACGTTTTACCATATCCGGCTTGGAAACACGAGTATCCATATATATTTCATTAGCCCAATAAAGCACTCGGACTTCTAAGAAGGCAATCAATACCTGCCCCACCAGGATTCAAACCCACGATCTTATAATTGTGGCCGTATGCTACCTCTGGGCCACCAGACAATAAAGCAGTCCAAGTCTTCATTATATTTCACACAAAGCCTGTTCAACGACCTTATGGCTCCATGAACTCCCACGGGGACCACTCTGTGCCGCTTAGGTGATCAGAGAACGTTTACCAACCGCTTCGAAACACGAGATCCATATATATTTTCATTAGCCCAATAGCACGCGACTTCTAAGCATATAATCAAAAACTCACCCACCAGGATTTGAACCCACGATCTTTATAATTGTGACCGAACGCCACTCTGGGCCACCAGACAATAAAAGTGAGTTCTACACTCTGCTATATTTCACAAATCCTGTTCAACGAGCTTATGGCGCCGTGGAACCTCTAATGGGGGACCTCCTTGCTGCTTAGGTGATCAGAGCAACGTTTTTCCAAATGCGGCTTCGAAACACGAGGATCCATATATATTTCATTAGCCCAATAAAGCACTCGGACTTCTACATATAATCAACACCTCACCCCACCAGGATTCAAACCCACGATCTTATAATTGTGACCGGGGTATGCTACCTCTGGGCCACCAGGACAATAAAAGCAGTCCTAGACTCTACTATATTTCACACAAAGCCTGTTCAACGACCTTATGGCGCCATGAACCTCGAATGGGGACCACCCTTGCCCCTTAGGTGATCAGAGTAACGTTTTACCATATCCGGCTTGGAAACACGAGTATCCATATATATTTCATTAGCCCAATAAAGCACTCGGACTTCTACATATAATCAATACCTCACCCCACCAGGATTTGAACCCACGATCTTATAATTGTGACCGGGGAACGCTACCTTCTGGGCCACCAGGACAATAAAAGCAGTCCTACACTCTGCTATATTTCACACAAATCCTGTTCAACGAGCTTATGGCGCCATAAACCTCTAATGGGGACCACCCTTGCCCCTTAGGTGATCAGAGCAACGTTTTACCATATCCGGCTTGGAAACACGAGTATCCATATATATTTCATTAGCCCAATAAAGCACGCAGACTTCTACATATAATCAACATCTCACCCCACCAGGATTTGAACCCACGATCTTATAATTGTTACCGGTGAATGCTACCTCTGGGCCACTAGGACAAGAAAAGCAGTCCTAGACTCTGCTATATTTCACACAAAGCCTGTTCAACGAGCATATGGCGCTGTGAACCACTATAGGGGACCACCCGTGCCGCTTAGGTGATCAGAGCAACGTTTTACCAAATGTGGCATCGAAACACGAGGATCCATATATATTTCATTAGCCCAATATAGCACGCGGACATCTTCATATAATCAACACCTCACCCCACCAGGATTCGAACCCACGATCTTCTAATTGTGACCGGGGATCGCTACCTCTGTGCCAACAGGACACTAAAAGCATTCCTAGACTCTGCTATATTTCACACAAAGCCTGTTCAACGAGCTTAAGGCGCCGTATACCTCTAATGAGGACCACCCGTGCCGCTTAGGTGATCAGAGCAACGTTTTACCAAATGCGGCTTCGAAACACGAGGATCCATATATATATCATTAGCCCAATAAAGCACGCGGACTTCTTCATATAATCAACACCTCACCCCACCAGGATTCGAACCCACGATCTTCTAATTGTGACCGGGGATCGCTACTTCTGGGCCACCAGGACACTAAAAGCATTCCTAGACTCAGCTATATTTCACACAAAGCCTGTTCAACGAGCTTATGGCGCTGTGAACCTCTAATGAGGACCACCCGTGTCGCTTAGGTGATCAGAGCAACGTTTTACCAAATACGCTTCGAAAAACACGAGGATCCATATATATATTTCATTAGTCTAATAAAGCACGAGACTTCTACATATAATCAACACTCTCTACCCCACCAGATTTGAACCCACGATCTATAATTGTGACCGGGGAATGCTACCTCTGGGGCCACTAGGACAATAAAAGCAGTCAAAGTTCTACTATATTTTGACAAAGCCTGTCTAACTAATTTTATGGCTCCATGAACCTTCTGAATAAATTTACCTGTGCCGCTTTAGGTGATCAGGAGCAATTCGTTTACCAAATCCGCTTCAACACGAGAGATCCATATATATTTCATTAGCCCAATAAAGCACGCAGACTTCTACATATAATCAACACCTCAACCCACCAGGATTTGAACCCACGATCTTATAATTGTGACCGGGGAATGCTACCTCTGGGCCACCAGGACACTAAAAGCATTCCTAGACTCTGTTATATTTCACACAAAGCCTGTTCAACGAGCTTATGGCGCCGTGAACCTCTAATGAGGACCACCCGTGCCGCTTAGGTGATGAGAGCAACGAAATACCAAATGCGGCTTCGAAACACGAGGATCCATATATATTTCATTAGCCCAATAAAGCACACGGACTTCTACATATAATCAACACCTCACCCCACCAGGATTTGAACCCACGATCTTATAATTGTGACCGGGGGACGCTACCTCTGGGCCACCAGGAACATTAAAAGCAGTCCTAGTCTCTGCTATGTTTCACACAAAGCCTGTTCAACGAGCTTAAGGCACCGTAAACCTCTAATGAGGACCACCCGTGCCGCTTAGGTGATCAGAGCAACATTTTACCAAATGCGGCTTCGAAACACGAGGATCCATATATATTTCATTAGCCTAATATAGCAAGCGGACTTCTTCATATAATCAACACCTCACCCCACCAGGATTCGAACCCACGATCTTCTAATTGTGACCGGGGATCGCTACCTCTGTGCCACCAGGACACTAAAAGCATTCCTAGACTCTGCTATATTTCACACAAAGCCTGTTCAACAAGCTAATGGCGCCGTGAACCTCTAATTTAGTGACCACCCGTGCCGCTTTTTTTTAGTGATCAGATGTTTTATCAAATGCGGCTTGAAACACGAGATCCATATATATTTCTATTAGCCCAACAGCACGCCGGATTCTTCATATATTCAACACTCACCCCACTAGATTCAATCACGATTCTTTTCTAATTGTAGGCCGGGTATGCTACTCTGGGCCAAATTTCAGACAATAAAGCAGTCAAAGTCTCTGGCTAATATTTCACACAAAGCCTGGTTCAATGAGCTTATGGCACCGTGAACCACTATAGGGGACCACCCGTGCCGCTTAGGTGATAAGAGCAACGTTTTACCAAATCCGGCTTGGAAACACGAGGATCCATATATATTTCATTAGCCCAATAAAGCACGAGGACTTCTACATATAATCAACACCTCACCCCACCAGGATTTGAACCAACGATCTTATAATTGTGACCTGGGAACGCTACCTCTGGGCAACCAGGACAATAAAAGTAGTCCTAGACTCTACTATATTTCACACAAAGCCTGTTCAACGACCTTATGGCGCGATGAACCTCTAATGGGGACCACCCGTGCCGCTTAGGTGATCAGAGCAACGTTTTACCAAATCAGGCTTTGAAACACGAGGATCGATATATATTTCATTAGCCTAATAAGGCACGCAGATTTCTACATATAATCAACACCTCACCCCACCAGCATTCGAACCCACGATCTTATAATTGTGACCGGGGAACGCTACCGCTGAGCCACCAGGACACTTAAAGCAGTCC
The DNA here is from genome assembly GCF_018991925.1 of Homarus americanus. NCBI lineage: Eukaryota > Metazoa > Arthropoda > Malacostraca > Decapoda > Nephropidae > Homarus > Homarus americanus. Next base: position 8,476 of record NW_024722598.1, on the reverse strand, counting down.
TAGACTCTGTTACATTTCACGCAAAGCCTGTTCAACGAGCTTATGGCGCCGAAACCTTCTAATGAGGACCAAGGTGTCAGCTTTTAGGTGATCAGAGCAACGTGCTTACCAAATGCGGTCAAACACGAGGATCCATATATATTTCATTAGCCCAATAGAGCACGCGGACTTCTACATATAATCAACACCTCACCCCACCAGGATTTGAACCCACGATCTTATAATTGTGACCGGGTTATGCTACCTCTGGGCCACCAGGACAATAAAAGCAGTCCTAGATTCTGCTATATTTCACACAAAGCCTGTTCAACGAGCTTATGGCGCTGTGAACCACTATAGGGGACCACCCGTGCTGCTTAGGTGATCATAGCAACGTTTTACCAAATGCGGCTTCAAAACACGAGGATCCATTTATATTTCATTAGCCCAATAAAGCACGCGGACTTCTTCATATATTCAACACCTCACCCCACTAGGATTCGAACCCACGATCTTCTAATTGTGGCCGGGGTATGCTACCTCTGGGCCACCAGGACAATAAAAGCAGTCAAAGTCTCTACTATATTTCACACAAAGCCTGTTCAACGACCTTATGGCTCCATGAACCTCTAATGGGGACCACCCGTGCCGCTTAGGTGATCAGAGCAACGTTTTACCAAATGCGGATTCGAAACACGAGGATCCATATATATTTCATTAGACCAATAAAGCACGCGGACTTCTTCATATAATCAACACCTCACCCCACCAGGATTCGAACTCACGATCTTCTAATTGTGACCGGGGATCGCTACTTCTGGGCCACCAGGACACTAAAAGCATTCCTAGTACCAGCTATTTTCTCACACAAAGCCTGTTCCAATCTAGCTATGGCGCTGTGAACTCTAATGAGGACCACCCGCAAGCGCTGAGGGTGGATCAGGGCAATGTTTTACCAACACGCCTAAAACACGAGGATCCATATATATTTATTAGCCCAATAAAGCACGAGACTTCTACATATAATCAACACCTCACGCCACCAGGATTTGAACCCACGATCTTAAATTGTTGCCGGGGAATGCTACCTTTGGGCCACCAGGACAATAAAAGCAGTCCTAGACTCTGCTATATTTCACACAAAGCCTGTTTAACGAGCTTATGGCGCCGTGAACCTCTAATGGGGACCACCGGTGCCGCTTGGGTGATCAGAGCAACGTTTTACCAAATGCGGCTTCGATACACGAGGATCCATATATATTTCCATTAGCCCAATAAAGCACGAGACTTCTGCGATATAATCAACACTCTCACCCCACCAGGATTTGAAACTCACGATCTTATAATTGTGACCGAATGCTACCTCTGGGCCACCAGGACACTAAAAGCATTCCTAGACTCTGCTATATTTCACACAAAGCCTGTTCAACGAGCTTATGGCGCCGTGAATCTCTAATGAGGACCACCCGTGCCGCTTAGGTGATGAGAGCAACGAAATACCAAATGCGGCTTCGAAACACGAGGATCCATATATATTTCATTAGCCCAATAAAGCACACGGACTTCTACATATTATCAACACCTCACCCCACCAGGATTTGAACCCACGATCTTATAATTGTGACCGGGGGACGCTACCTCTGGGCCACCAGGAACATTAAAAGCAGTCCTAGTCTCTGCTATATTTCACACAAAGCCTGTTCAACGAGCTTAAGGCACCGTAAACCTCTAATGAGGACCACCCGTGCCGCTTAGGTGATCAGAGCAACATTTTACCAAATGCGGCTTCGAAACACGAGGATCCATATATATTTCATTAGCCCAATATGGCACGCGGACTGCTTCATATAATCAACACCTCACCCCACCAGGATTCGAACCCACGATCTTCTAATTGTGACCGGGGATCGCTACCTCTGTGCCACCAGGACACTAAAAGCATTCCTAGACTCTGCTATATTTCACACAAAGCCTGTTCAACAAGCTTATGGCGCCGTGAACCTCTAATGAGGACCACCCGTGCCGCTTAGGTGATCAGAGCAACGTTTTACCAAATGCGGCTTCGAAACACGAGGATCCATATATATTTCATTAGCCCAATAAAGCACGCGGACTTCTTCATATATTCAACACCTCAACCCACTAGGATTCGAACCCACGATCTTCTAATTGTGGCCGGGGTATGCTACCTCTGGGCCACCAGGACAATAAAGTCAAAGTCTCTACAATATTTCACACAAAGCCTGTTCAACGAGCTTATGGCGCTGTGAACCTCTAATGAGGACCACCCGTGCCGTTTAGGTGATCAGAGCAACGTTTTACCAAATACGGCTTCGAAACACGAGGATCCATATATTTATTAGCCCAATAAAGCACGAGACTTCTACATATAATCAACACCTCAATTCCCCACCAGGATTTGAACCCACGATCTTATAATCAGGACTGAATGCTACCTTCTGGGCTACTAGGACAATAAAAGCATTAAAGTCTTCCCTACTATATTTCCACACAAAGCCTGTTCAACGAGCTTTGCAGCGGCGCTGTGAACCACTATGGGGACTACCCGCGGCCGCTTTTTTAGGTGATCAGAGCAACGTTTACCAAAGGGCTTCAAACACGAGATCCATATATATTTATTAGCCCAATAAAGCATGCGGACTTCTACATATAATCAACACTCACCCCACCAGGATTTGAAACCACGATCTTATAATTGTGACCGGGGGACGCTACCTCTGGGCCACCAGTAACAACAAAAGCAGTCCTAGACTCTGCTATATTTCACACAAAGCCTGTTCAACGAACTTAAGGCGCCGTACACCTCTAATGAGGACCACCCGTGCCGCTTAGGTGATCAGAGCAACGTTTTACCAAATGTGGCATCGAAACACGAGGATCCATATATATTTCATTAGCCCAATATAGCACGCGGACATCTTCATATAATCAACACCTCACCCCACCAGGATTCGAACCCACGATCTTCTAATTGTGACCGTGATCACAATTTCAAAGTGTACCAGGACACTAAAAGCATTCCTAGACTCTGCTATATTTCACACAAAGCCTGTTCAATCTAGCTTAGTGCGCCGTGAACCTCTAATGAGGACCACCTGTGCCGCTTACGTGATCAGAGCAACGTTTTACCAAATCCAGCTTGGAAACTCGAGGATCCATATATATTTTATAAGCCCAATAAAGCACGCGGACTTCTACATAAATTCAACACCTCACCCCACCAGGATTCAAACCAAAAATCTTATAATTGTGACCAGGGAATGCTACCTGTTGACCACCAGGACACTAAAAGCAGTCCTAGACTCTGTTATATTTCATACAAAGCCTGTTCAACGAGCTTATGGCGCCGTGAACCTCTAATGAGGACCACCAGTGCTGCTTAGGTGTTCAGAGTAACGTTTTACTAAATTCGGCTTCGAAACACGATGATCCATATCTATTTCATTAGCCCAATAAAGCACGCGATTCTTCATATATAATCAACACCTCACCCCACCAGGATTTGAAACCACGACCTTCTAATTGCAGACCGGAATGCTACCTCTGGGCCACTAGGACAATAAAGCATTCCTAGACTCTGCTATATTTCACACAAAGCCTGTTCAACGAGCTTTATGGCGCCAGAACCACTATAGGGGCCACCCGCAAGCTGCCAGGGTGATCAGAGCAACGTTTTACCAAATGCGTTTCAAAACACGAGATCCATATATATTTCATTAGCCCAATAAAGGATGACTTCTACATATAATCAACACTCTCACCCCACCAGGATTTGAAACCACGATCTTATAATTGTGACCGGGGACGCTACCTCTGGGCCACCAGGAACAATAAAAGCAGTCCTAGTCTCTGCTATATTTCACACAAAGCCTGTTCAACGAGCTTAAGGCACCGTAAACCTCTAATGAGGACCACCCGTGCCGCTTAGGTGATCAGAGCAACGTTTTACCAAATGCGGCATCGAAACACGAGGATCCATATATATTTCATTAGCCCAATAAAGCACGCGGACATCTTCATATAATCAACACCTCACCCCACCAGGATTCGAACCCACGATCTTCTAATTGTGACCCGGGATCGCTACCTCTGTGCCACCAGGACACTAAAAGCATTCCTAGACTCTGCTATATTTCACACAAAGCCTGTTCAATGAGCTTATGGCGCCGTGAACCTCTAATGAGGACCACCCTTGCCGCTTAGGTGACAGAGCAACGTTTTACCAAATGCGGCTTCGTAACACGAGGATCCATATATATTTCATTAGCCCAATAAAGCACGCGGACTTCTTCATATAATCAACACCTCACCCCACTAGGATTCGAACCCACGATCTTCTAATTGTGGCCGGGGTATGCTACCTCTGGGCCACCAGGACAATAAAAGCAGTCAAAGTCTCTACTATATTTCACACAAAGTCTGTTCAACGACCTTATGGCTCCATGAACCTGTAATGGGGACCACCCGTGCCGCTTAGGTGATCAGAGCAACGTTTTACCAAATGCGGATTCGAAACACGAGGATCCATATATATTTCATTAGACCAATAAAGCACGCTGGACTTCTTCATATAATCAACACCTCACCCCACCAGATCTTCGAACCCACGATCTTCTAATTGTGACCGATCGCTACTTGGGCTAATTAGGACACTAAAAGCATTCCTAGACTAGCTATATTTCACACAAAGCCTGTTCAACGAGCTTATGGCGCTGTGAACTTCTAATGAGGACCACCCGTGCCGCTTAGGTGATCAGAGCAACGTTTTACCAAATACGGTTTCGAAACACGAGGATCTATATATATTTCATTAGCCCAATAAAGCACGCAGACTTCTACATATAATCAACACCTCACCCCACCAGGATTTGAACCCACGATCTTATAATTGTGACCGGGGAATGCTACCTCTGGGCCACTAGGACAATAAAAGCAGTCAAAGTCTCTACTATATTTCACACAAAGCCTGTTCAACGACCTTATGGCTCCATGAACCTCTAATGGGGACCACCTGTGCCGCTTAGGTGATCAGAGCAACGTTTTACCAAATCCGGCTTCGAAACACGAGGATCCATATATATTTCATTAGCCTAATAAAGCATGCGGACTTCTACATATAATCAACACCTCACCCCACCAGGATTTGAACCCACGATCTTATAATTGTGACCGGGGAATGCTACCTCTGGGCCACCAGGACACTAAAAGCATTCCTAGACTCTGCTATATTTCACACAAAGCCTGTTCAACGAGCTTATGGCGCCGTGAACCTCTAATGAGGACCACCCGTGCCGCTTAGGTGATGAGAGCAACGAAATACCAAATGCGGCTTTGAAACACGAGGATCCATATATATTTCATTAGCCCAATAAAGCACACGGACTTCTACATAAAATCAACACCTCACCCCACCAGGATTTGAACCCACGATCTTATAATTGTGACCGGGGGACGCTACCTCTGGGCCACCAGGAACATTAAAAGCAGTCCTAGTCTCTGCTATATTTCACACAAAGCCTGTTCAACGAGCTTAAGGCACCGTAAACCTCTAATGAGGACCACCCGTGCCGCTTAGGTGATCAGAGCAACGTTTTACCATATGCGGCTTCGAAACACGAGGATCCATATATATTTCATTAGCCCAATATAGCACGCAGACTTCTTCATATAATCAACACCTCACCCCACCAGGATTCGAACCCACGATCTTCTAATTGTGACCGGGGATCGCTACCTCTGTGCCACCAGGACACTAAAAGCATTCCTAGACTCTGCTATATTTCACACAAAGCCTGTTCAACGACCTTATGGCTCCATGAACTTCTAATGGGGACCACCCGTGCCGCTTAGGTGATCAGAGCAACGTTTTACCAAATGCGGCTTCGAAACACGAGGATCCATATATATTTCATTAGCCCAAAAAAGCACGCGGACTTCTTCATATAATCAAGACCTCACCCCACCAGGATTCGAACCCACGATCTTCTAATTGTGACCGGGGATCGCTACTTCTGGGCCACCAGGACACTAAAAGCATTCCTAGACTCAGCTATATTTCACACAAAGCCTGTTCAACGAGCCTATGGCGCTGTGAACCTCTAATGAGGACCACCCGTGCCGCTTAGGTGATCAGAGCAACGTTTTATCAAATACGGCTTCGAAACACGAGGATCCATATATATTTCATTAGCCCAATAAAGCACGCAGACTTCTACATATAATCATTTCACCCCACCAGATTTGAACCCACGATCTTATAATTGTGACCGGGGGAATGCTACCTCTGGGCCATTAGACAATAAAGCAGTCAAAGTTCCTACCAGGATTATTAAAGTTTGTTTATCACACCTTATGGCTCCCATGAACTCTAATGGGGACCACCTGCAAGCCGCTTGGTGACCAGAGGAACGTTTTATTAAATCCGGCTACGAAACACGAGGATCCATATATATTTCTTTAGCCCAATAATGCATGCGGACTTCTACATATATTCAACACCTCACCCCACCAGGATATGAACCCACGATCTTATAATTGTGACCGGAGAATGCTACCTCTGGGCTACCAGGACAATAAAAGCAGTCCTAGACTCTGGTATATTTCACACAAAGCCTGTTGAATGAGCTTATGGCGCCGTGAACCTATAATGGGGGCCACCCCTGCCGCTTAGGTGATCAGAGCAACGTTTAACCAAATCCGGCTTCGAAACATGAGGATCCATATATATTTCATTAGCCCAATAAAGCACGCGGACGTCTACATATAATCAACACCTCACCCCCACCAGGATTTGGAAACCACGATCTATAATTGTGACTGGGGACGCTACCTCTGGGCCACCAGGAACAATAAAAGCAGTCCTAGACTCTGCTATATTTCACACAAAGCCTGTCTAACGAAAGCTTATATGCCAGGAACCTCTAATGGGGACCACCCGTGCCGCTTAGGTGATCAGAGCAACGTTTTACAAAATACGGCTTCGAAACACGAGGATCCATATATATTTCATTAGCCCAATAAAGCACGCAGACTTCTACATATAATCAACACCTCACCCCACCAGGATTTGAACCCACGATCTTATAATTGTGACCGGGGAATGCTACCTCTGGGCCACTAGGACAATAAAAGCAGTCAAAGTCTCTACTATATTTCACACAAAGCCTGTTCAACGACCTTATGGCTCCATGAACCTCTAATGGGGACCACCTGCGTCAGCTTTAGGTGATCAGAGCAACGCTTACCAAATGCGCGTGCTTCGAAACACGAGATCCATATATTTTATTAGCCCAATATAGCACGCTGGATATCTTCTGCAACTAACACCTCACCCCACCAGGATTCAAACCCCACGATCTTCTACTCAGACCGATCGCCACTCTCTCTGTGCCACTAGGACACTAAAAGCATTCCTAGACTTTGCTATATTTCACACAAAGCCTGTTCAACGAGCTTATGGCGCCGTGAACCTCTAATGAGGACCACCCGTGCCGCTTAGGTGATCAGAGCAACGTTTTACCAAATGCGGCTTCGAAACACGAGGATCCATATATATTTCATTAGCCCAATAAAGCACGCGGACTTCTTCATATATTCAACACCTCATCCCGTTAGGATTCGAACCCACGATCTTCTAATTGTGGCCGGGGTATGCTACCTCTGGGCCACCAGGACAATAAAAGCAGTCAAAGTCTCTACTATATTTCACACAAAGCCTGTTCAACGACCTTATGGCTCCATGAACCTCTAATGGGGACCACCCGTGCCGCTTAGGTGATCAGAGCAACGTTTTACCAAATGCGGCTTCGAAACACGAGGATCCATATATATTTCATTAGACCAATAAAGCACGCGGACTTCTTCATATAATCAACACCTCACCCCACCAGGATTCGAACCCACGATCTTCTAATTGTGACCGGGGATCGCTACTTCTGGGCCACCAGGACACTAAAAGCATTCCTAGACTCAGCTATATTTCACACAAAGCCTGTTCAACGAGCTTATGGCGCTGTGAACCTCTAATGAGGACCACCCGTGCCGCTTAGGTGATCAGAGCAACGTTTTACCAAATACGGCTTCGAAACACAAGGATCCATATATATATTTCATTAGCCCAATAAAGCACGCGGAGTTCTACATATAATCAACACCTCATCCCACCAGGATTTGAACCCACGATCTTATAATTGTGACCGGGGGATGCTACCTCTGGGCCACCAGGAACAATAAAAGCAGTCCTAGACTCTGCTATATTTCACACGAAGCCTGTTCAACGAGCTTAAGGCTCCATGAAATATCTAATGGGGACCACCCGTGCCACTTAGGTGATCAGAGCAACGTTTTACCAAATACGGCTTCGAAACAGGAGAATCCATATATATTTCATTAGCCCAATAAAGCATGCGGACTTCTACATATAATCAACACCTCACCCCACCAGGATTTAAACCCAAGATCTTATAATTGTGACCGG
>NW_024722597.1:0-8262 GCF_018991925.1 Homarus americanus | reverse complement strand
GGTGGGAGTGAGAGTTGGGAGTAGAGTTGGGGAGTAAGGCGTGATAAGGGATGGGATTAAAGATGGGATTAAGAGTTGGGAGTAAAGGGGTACAGGAGTAAGGGTGGCAATGGGGTGGCATGAGTGGGGTGAGTCGGGTGGGAGCAAGGGGTACGAGTAAGAGGGTGGAAGCAAGGGGTGGGAGTAAGGGGTATGAGTAAGTGGTAGGAGTAAGTGGTAGGAGTAAGGGGTAGAAGTAAGGGGTAGAAGTAAGGGGTAGGAGTAAGGGGTAGAAGTAAGGGGTAGAAGGAAGGGATGGGAGCAAGGGGTGGGAATAAGGGGTGGGAATAAGGGGTAGGATTAAGGGGTGGGAGTAAGGGGTAGGAGTAAGGGGTAGGAGTGACGAGTAAGAATGTGGGACAAGAGGGAGGGGTAGCAGTGGGGGGTAGGGTTAGGTTACAAACTTCTATTTACTTCATCATCTGTATCCTGCTGGTGATGTTCTCTCTTTAAACAATTTGTAAAATAGATAAATAAATGGTCAGGTGTAAATGGTAAGAATTTAACAGAGTAATACTGAGGTATTACAAGAAAGAACTAAAAACTGTCCACTGTGTGTATCACCATTTTATAAAAGTATTTGTGAAGCTGTAAAATACTTAGATATAAACTTTTAATTCAACTCTGTAATAAAAATAATTGCAATAATGAATCTAAACAAGAAATGAACTGGGTGAAAAAAATCTACAAAATACTAAAAATATAAAAAAGAAGAATTACAGTAAAACCTGAATCATTGTAATAAACATTATTAAACTTTTCGTTGTTATGACCTAAAACAAACAAGGAAGACTCGTCTAGATTTTCGCTCTGTGAATTAACTCCTTGGATCGCTTTTGGGCAAGAGGGGAGTTACTCTGACTTATTCCGTGAAAATATTCCCAACTGTCCATCGAATCCGTTACAGTTTCCTTTATAGTAAGTGACTCACAAATGATTAATATTCCCATTCACCAATACTTTATTATATCAGAGAACAGTGCAGAGATAAGCTGGCCAATGAGCGATGGTCAAAGATAATACAGATTTAATACTGGATTGATAAGTACAGCTATAGTGATTTGTTTCATGTTACAGTAATAATAAACTTTATCAAATGTTATAACTACCAAAGTGTTATTTTCATGATCGATACCCTGCTGCCAGGATTATAACATCGTTTAAAAGTTCAGTAAAAATATCATGCAGATTAAAACCTAACCTAGTGTATCGTAACCTAACTTAGCCTTTCCTAAGCTAACTTAGACTATCCTAAATTAGCCTAACCTATCCTAATCACACCAAACCTAACCTATCCTAAATTTATATATCATCAACAGATTTATAGATATGTTGGAGAAATAATTATCAAAAGTTTGTTGTCTCTGCAAATGTATTTTTAAAAAAAGAAATGAAATTAAAACTTTCTAGAGAACTCAATTGTGTCATGAGCGTTGCGGCTTGGTTAGGTTAGGTAACATTAGGTTAGGTTAGATAAGGTAAGGTAAGATTAGGTAAGGTGAGGTAGTGTTAGGGTTAAATACATTTTACTAATTTTGCATCAAAATAATCACGACTGAAGGTATCGGATAAAAAAACCTCTGAATATAATTCTTTTTCTGAGAAAAAAATTTCTTTACCACTTATTTTTTGCCCCACTTTTTTTATTAAGTTTGATGAACTTAGATTAGGTTAGGTATTATTTTACTCTGAGTCATGGGTACTTATTGGATAATTGGCAGAATAACTTGTTATAACTTGGTCCTAACAAAGGCGGAGTCTAAGCAAAAATGTTCACTTGACCTCATATTTGGATTTCATTACTGAAGGATATTAACAGCTATACTACATTAATAAGGTCTATCTGCAATTTTATTCAGTCATAAAAAAAATATACCCTAAATGTGGACAATAAAAATCTTCTATTTTGGTACAAATTACTTGAAAAGTTGTAAGAAGACAAAAGCTGCATCTCTTCCATAAAGCGAGAAATAGAACAGCCAAGCCTCTTCTTGTCGTAAAAAAAACTAATATTGTATTTTAGTATGTTGATGTACAAAACATTTTCTTCATTATTCTATGATAAAACAAGTCTAACAAACATTATTAAAACATATATTATTAATTTTTTTTCATGCAATCCGGAAATAGCGACTACTATATCCAGGTTGATCGTGTTGAGGTCCTGTAAGTTACAGGCTAGATTACGAGCTCACTTACGGAGTTCGATGCCAAATATTTGTTTTGAGAATCCCGATCGGAGACTGTAAGTCCAGTTACTTGGTAAGCAAGTAGATACAGTGAAATAAACTGCTGTACCTAAATATTATGTAACTCAAAATATATTCCCAAAACAGCACGTTTACAGATGAAAATAAAAAAAAGCATAAATAATACAAACAAAATCAATTAATATGTTTTTTATTACAGTATTTTTAAATATCAGAAGCGTAGGTTCAGCGCTTCTTTTGTGTCTTTTTCCCAGTGAAGATGTAGTCTCCCCATGGCAGGTACTGGTCCTTTTGTACACGGCAGAATGTGGTAGTTTCCTTCTTCTTCTTGTTGTTTTGGGTCTTGTTGTTTTGGGTCTTAGTGTGTTTTGTGGTCTGCAGTTTGTTAGATCGGGGGCCCTTCTCCTTCATCTGGCAAGGCTTCACCTCCACCTTAGTCACCTTCGATACAGTGCGTCGGAACACCATTGTGATGTACTGACACTAACAGCTCTCTCACTGAGGTCAAATCAAAATTTGACCATACAGAAAAAATTACGGTTTAATAAGGTTGGAATTTAAAGAAATTGACAACAAAATAAAGCTCTGTTTATCACTATAGTAAAGAGGGATGGTGTTTGTAAAGATGATGGATGGTGTTATAATATGTAGTGATGATGGATGGTGTTATATGTAGTGATGAAGGATGGCGTTATATTGTAGTAATGCTGGATGGTGTTATATGTAGTGATGATAAGAGGGTAATATATGTAGTGATGATGGATGGTGTTATATATATATTGATGATGCATGATGTTATATGTAGTGATGATGGTTGGTGTTATATGTAGTGATGCTGGATAGTGTTATATGTAGTGATGATGGATAGAGTTATATGTAGTGATGATGGATGATGTTATATGTAGTGAGGATGGGTGGTGTTATATGTAGTGATGTTGGATGGTGTTATATGTAGTGATGATGGATGATATTATATGTAGTGATGATAGGATGGTTCTATATGTAGTGATGATGGATGGTGTTATATGTAGTGATTATGGATGATGTTATATGTAGTGATGATAGGTTGGTTTTATATGTAGTGATGATGGATGGTGTTATATGTAGTGATGATGGATGGAGTTATATGTAGTGATGATGGATGATGTTATATGTAGTGATGATGGTTGGTGTTATATGTAATGATGTCGGATGGTGTTATATGTCGTGATGGATGGTTCTATATGTGGTGATGCTGGATGGTGTTATATGTAGTGATGATGGATCGTGTTATATGTAGTGATGATGGATAGTATTATATGTAGTGATGATGATGGATGGTGTTATAAGTAGTGATGATGGATATTATATGTAGTGATGAAGGATGGTGTGAGTGAAGATTGTGAAGTGAGATGTAGTGAAGATTGTGAAGTGAGATGTAGTGAAGATTGTGAAGTGAGATGTAGTGAAGATTGTGAAGTGAGATGTAGTGAAGATTGTGAAGTGAGATGTAGTGAAGATTGTGAAGTGAGATGTGGTGAAGATTATGAAGTGAGATATAGTGAAGATTGTGAAGTGAGATGTAGTGAAGATTGTGAAGTGAGATGTAGTGAAGATTGTGAAGTGGGATGTAGTGAAGATTGTGAAGTGAGATGTAGTGAAGATTGTGAAGTGAGATGTAGTGAAGATTGTGAAGTGGGATGTACAGAAGATTGTGAAGTGAGATGTAGTGAAGATTGTGAAGTGAGATGTAGTGAAGATTGTGAAGTCAGATGTAGTGAAGATTGTGAAGTGGGATGTAGTGAAGATTGTGAAGTGAGATGTAGTGAAGATTGTGAAGTGAGATGTAGTGAAGATTGTGAAGTGAGATGTAGTGAAGATTGTGAAGTGAGATGTAGTGAAGATTGTGAAGTGAGATGTAGTGAAAATTGTGAAGTGAGATGTAGTGAAAATTGTGAAGTGAGATGTAGTGAAGATTGTGAAGTGAGATGTAGTGAAGATTGTGAAGTGTGAGGATGTGGTGAGAAGATTGTGAGTGTGAAGTTTGAGATTGTGAGAGAGTGAGGATGTGGACAGGGTGTGGTGAGGATATGGGTGAGAAGATGTGAAGTGAGATGTAGTGAAGATTGTGAAATGAGATGTAGTGAAGGTTGTGAAGTGAGATGTAGTGAAGATTGTGTAGTGAGATGTAGTGAAGATTGTGAAGTGAGATGTAGTGAAGATTGTGAAGTGAGATATAGTGAAGATTGTGAAGTGAGATGTAGTGAAGATTGTGAAGTGAAATGTAGTGAAGATTGTGAGGTGAGATGTAGTAAAGATTGTGAGGTGAACATAAGAACATAAGAACATAAGAAAGTGGGATACTGCAGGAGGCCGACTGGCCCATACAGGGCAGATCCCTTTCACACCCATCCCAGCACTTCCATGTGCCTATCCAACTTCGTCTTGAAGCTCCCTAGCGTCCCCGATCCTACTATAGCACTCGGTAGCCTATTCCACATATCCACAACTCTATTACCAAACCAGTGCTTGCTTATATCCTTTCTGAATCGGAATTTATCTAATTTAAAGCCATTTGTTCTAGTTATTTCGTTATTACTGAGCTTCAGAACATCTTCCATTTTACCCTTGGTTAATCCCACTACCCCACTTGTACACCTCATCATATCTCCCAACTCTTAATACTTAATGAATAAGCCTAAGCTTTCAGTCTTTCTTCATATGGAAGGTTTCAATATTATGGACTCTATTTTTGTCATTCTTCTTGTACTCTTCCAAAGAATCTATGTCCATTCTATAATAAGGACACCAGAACTGAACCGCATAATCCATGTGTGGCCTCACCAATGCTAGGTAAAGTTTCAAGATAACGTCAGCAGTTCTGTTACTCACAGACCTAGATATGAACCCAAGAATCCTGTTTGCCTTGTTGCGAACGCTAATACATTGTTTTCTAGGTTTCAAGTCGTTGCTAACAAATACACCTTGATTTTTTTCACAAACTGAGTTTTCTATTTCCGTGTTACCTAGTTTATACTTAACGTTTGTATTCGTCTTCCCTATCTGTAGTACCTTGCATTTATCATTATTAAAATTCATTTGCCAGTCTACTGAACACTCATGTAAGGTATCTAGATCTCTTTGAAGGTGTTCAAAGTCACTGTCTGAATTTATCACTCTCCCCATTTTGGTATCATCTGCAAATTTACTAATCCTACTAGTTATGCCTAAATCAAGATCATTAATGAATATAACAAACAGCAGAGGGCCTAATACAGATCCTCAACTCCGCTTTTGACCGCACCCCAGTCTGGATTCTTAACCATATTTATGCTGACTCTTATCCAGCTAACCATGACTCCAATCCATTTTAATACTGATCCACCTATTCCATGTGCTTTACCTTCCTTATCAATCTCTATGAGGGACTCTATCGAATGCTTTACTGAAATCTAAATAAATTATATCATATGACTTATCATTATCTACCGCCCAAATACTTGAGAAAAAAAGTTGCTAAATTTCAGAGACAAGAACGTCCTGGTGAACCTGCGCTGAGAAGAATGAATTGGGTTGAATGTTTCAAGGTGGCTTGATTTTTGTAGCACACTGACTCCAGTAACTTGCCTATGATTGACGTGTGTGGAGACTAATGGGACGGGTAATTTGATGCTGGCTGATTTATCACCCTTTTTGAAAAATCGGAACTACATTTGCAAGTTTCCAAGCTTCCTGGCACCAGGCCCGATTCTAATGACTTCTATTAAATAAAACTGCTAATGGATTATTCCAACTCATCTCTACATTCTTTTTAATGTTCTAGCATATACCTCAGTTCGGACCAGGCGATTTATGAGGCTCTGCGTTTCATATAATTACTTTAAGACATCGTTACTAGTAATATTGATATTCATCAACATATTTTCTATACTGTCGTTATATACCTTATGAACTTCTGGAAACTGTGCTAGGTTTTCATTTGTGAATACGGAGCGAAATGACTATTTAACGTACTACACATTTCTAACTCATCATCAGTCATTTCTCCTGTCGTAGTTTTAAGGGGACCTATTGTATCTCTAACCTTTGATTTATACAGTTGATAAAAAGCTTTGGGGGTATATTTCGATTCGTTTGCTACCTTGATTTCATAATTTCTCTTTGCTTTCCTAATTTCTGTTTATACCTGTCTTGTTAGGTTCTGATAGTAACCAAGTAAGTGATTTTCAAATTTCTTAACTTTTCTATATACTCCTTTCTTTTTCCCTAGAAGATCTAAGAGTCTATTATTCATCCATTTTGGTTGGTTCCGTATCGATCTGAATTTTCTTTTAGGGATGTGTTTATTTTGGGCATTATTGATTGTCGCAATAAATTGTTCATAAGTAGCTGCTAAATTAAATTCGGGGTTATCCCGTCCTAAGTTGACAGTTTCCGGAGGTGTGGGGGGGAATAATCTTTTGACCATAGGGTCATCCCTTAGGTCTCTCCTTATGCTACCGTAATTAGCATTCCTAAAATCCGGGATCAAGGCTGAATTTTCCTTCTTCCTGCCATCCCATATTATGTTAAAATATATGGCTTTATGATCACTGTTTCCTAGTTCGTCTCCAATCCCAACATCTTTTACTAGATTTTCATTATTACTGAGAACTAAATCGAGGATATTATTTCCTCTAGTGGGCAAGTTTATAAATTTATATATAAAACTATCCTGTACTACTTCTATAAAATCTTCAGATTCATTATCGCTAAGTTGATTTTTCCAATCTATGCCTGAAAAGTTGAAATCGCCTAGAATACATACATTGTTTCTATCAGATGCCTTCTTTATTTCCTCCCATAGCAATTTACCATCGTTCCTACTCAAATTAGGTAGTCTATATATAACACCATTGACTACGGATTCACTGCCCTCACCAATCTCTACCCTAATACTTTCATTGTCGCTATTTGTTTTAATGTTTGATTTATTGCAGCCTTTTAATGACACCCTGATATACACTGCTACACCGCCACCTCTCCTTCCTACTCTGTCAAATTTAAATAGGTTATATCCTGGAATATGAAATTCTGCTAAAAAATGCTTGCTGTTTGAATTTATCCATGTTTCCGTTATTGCAATTATATCTATGTTCTCTTTACTAACAATGACCTGAGCTGGTCCATTTTGTTACACAGGCTTCTACTATTAGTATAATAAACACTCAATATATTTCTTCCGTTTTATCTGTTTTACATTTATTAATTTGATGTTTGTTATTATGACTAACTATATTTTCAGCATTATCTACTTCTGTTTCACTACTTCCCAGGACCTGCTTGTTTTTTGACTCCCATTTTCCCCGACCCCTCTCTACTAGCGAAACCCCCCCTTCGGAGTGACAATTTCACGCTCCAGGGATGCAGACAACGTCTTTACCCCCTCACGAGACAAGTGTACTCCGTCGCGACAGTACAGGTAGTCGTTGCCATAAAATCGTTGCCCGTCATCAATGAATGCCCAACCATTGTTTGCACAGTGTTTTTCCAGTCGGCAATTAATAGCAATTGCCCTGGACAGCCATTCACGACCAACCCCTCTTCTAGGCAAGACACCACATTCTATCGGGACCCCTCCCCTATCTCTAATCTTCCCCAGCGCCTCCCTATACCTCTTGAAAAGTTCCTCACTCCTAACCTTACCTATGTCGTTTCCCCCCACACTAAGACACACTACTGGATTGGTACCCTCCCCTGACAAAACTCTGTCTAACCTCTCGGCTACATGCCCTATCCCAGCCCCAGGAAAACATACCCTAGTCCTACGTTTCCTATCTCACGCACAAAAAGCCCGATCCATAAACCTCACCTGGCTGAAGATTGTGAAGTGAGATGCAGTGAAGATTGTGAAGCGAGATGTAGTGAAGATTGTGAAATAAGATTATAAAGTAAACTGTAGTAATTGAGGTTAAACGAACGCCGGTTATTCTGTAGTGTATCCGTGTCTTGTTAACGTGGAACCAACATGGCGGTGGTTCTCAATATAGATACG
>NW_024722596.1:0-16348 GCF_018991925.1 Homarus americanus | reverse complement strand
GGAGTAAGGGGTGGGAGTAAGGGGTGGGAGTAAGGCGTGGAAGTAAGGGTGGGATTAAGGGGTGGGATTAAGGGGTGGGAATAAAGGGTAGGAGTAAGGGGTGGGAGTAAGGGGTGGCAGTAAGGGGTGGCAGTAAGGGGTAGGAGTAAGGGGGTGATTGGGGAGCAAGGGGTGCAGTGGGGTGGAAGCAGGGAGTGGAAGCAAAGGGGGTGGGAGTAAGGGGTATGAGTAAGTGGTAAGAGTAAGTGGTAGGAGTAAGGTGTAGAAGTAAGGGGTAGAAGTAAGGGGTAGGAGTAAGGGGTAGAAGTAAGGGGTAGAAGGAAGGGGTGGGAGCAAGGGGTGGGAATAAGGGGTGGGAATAAGGGGTGGGATTAAGGGGTGGGAGTAAGGGGTTGGAGTAAGGGGTAGGAGTGACGAGTAAGAATGTGGGACAAGAGGGAGGGGTAGAAGTGGGGGGTAGGGTTAGGTTACAAACTTCTATTTACTTCAACATCTGTATCCTGGTGGTGATGTTCTCTCTTTAAACAATTTATAAAATAAATAAATAAATGGTCAGGTGTAAATGGTAAGAGTATTTAACAGAGTAATATTGAGGTATTACAAGAAAGAACTAAAAACTGTCCACTGTGTGTATCAACATTGTATAAAAGTATTTGTGAAGCTGTAAAATACTTAGATATAAACTTTTAATTCAACTCTGTAATAAAAATAATTGCAATAATGAATCTAAACAAGAAATGAACTGGGTGAAAAAAAATCTACAAAATACTAAATAAAAAAAGAAGAATTACAGTAAAACCTGAATCATTGTAATAAACATTATTAAACTTTTCGTTGGTATGACCTAAAACAAACACGGAAGACTCGTCTAGATTTTCGCTCTGTGAATTAACTCCTTGGATCGCTTTTGGGCAAGAGGGGAGTTACTCCGACTTATTCCGTGAAAATATTCCCAACTGTCCATAGAATCCGTTACAGTTTCCTTTATAGTAAGTGACTCACAAATGATTAATATTCCCATTCACCAATACTTTATTATATCCGAGAACAGTGCAGAGATAAGCTGGCCAATGAGCGATGGTCAAAGATAATACAGATTTAATACTGGATTGATAAGTACAGCTATAGTGATTTGTTTCATGTTACAGTAATAATAAACTTTATCAAATGTTATAACTACCAAAGTGTTATTTTCGTGATCGATACCCTGCTGCCAGGATTATAACATCGTTTAAAAGTTCAGTAAAAATATCATGCAGATTAAAACCTAACCTAGTGTATCGTAACCTAACTAAGCCTTTCCTAAGCTAACTTAGAGTATCCTAAACTAGCCTAACCTATCCTAATCACACCAAACCTAACCTATCCTAAATTTATATATCATCAACAGATTTATAGATATGTTGGAGAAATAATTATCAAAAGTTTGTTGTCTCTGCAAATGTATTTTAAAAAAAAGAAAATGAAATGAAAACTTTCTAGAGAACTCAATTGTGTCATGAGCGTTGCGGCTTGGTTAGGTTAGGTAACATTAGGTTAGGTTAGATAAGGTAAGGTAAGATTAGGTAAGGTGAGGTAGTGTTAGGGTTAAGTACATTTTACTAATTTTGCATCAAAATAATCACGACTGAAGGTATCGGATAAAAAACCTCTGAATATAATTCTTTTTCTGAGAAAAAAATTTCTTTACCACTTATTTTTTGCCCCACTTTTTTTTTATTAGGTTTGATGAACTTAGATTAGGTTAGGTATTATTTAACTCTGAGTCATGGGTACTTATTGGATACTTGGCAGAATAACTTGTTATAACTTGGTCCTAACAAAGGCGGAGTCTAAGCAAAAATGTTCACTTGACCTCATATTTGGATTTCATTACTGAAGGATATTTACAGCTATACCACATTAATAAGGTCTATCTGCAAGTTTATTCAGTCATAAAAAAAATATACCCTAAATGTGGACAATAAAAATCTTCTCTTTTGGTACAAATTACTTGAAAAGTTGTAAGAAGACAAAAGCTGCATCTCTTCCATTCAGCGAGAAATAGAACACCCAAGCCTCTTCTTGTCGTAAAAAAAAAACTAATATTGTATTTTAGTATGTTGATGTACAAAACATTTTCTTCATTATTCTATGATAAAACAAGTCTAACAAGCATTATTAAAACATATATTATTAATTTTTTTTCATGCAATCCGGAAATAGCGACTACTATATCCAGGTTGATCGTGTTGAGGTCCTGTAAGTTACAGGCTAGATTACTAGCTCACTTACGGAGTTCGATGCCAAATATTTGTTTTGAGGATCCCGATCGGAGACTGTAAGTCCAGTTACTTGGTAAACAAGTAGATACAGTGAAATAAACTGCTGTACCTAAATATTATGTAACTCAAAATATATTCCCAAAACAGCAAGTTTACAGATGAAAATAATAAAAGCATAAATAATACAAACAAAATCAATTAATATGTTTTTATTACAGTATTTTTAAATATCAGAAGCGTAGGTTCAGCGCTTCTTTTGTGTCTTTTTCCCGGTGAAGATGTAGTCTCCCCATGGCAGGTACTGGTCCTTTTGTACACGGCAGAAAGTGGTAGTTTCCCTCTTCTTCTTGTTGTTTTGGGTCTTGTTGTTTTGGGTCTTAGTGTGTTTTGTGGTCTGCAGTTTGTTAGATCGGGGGCCCTTCTCCTTCACCTGGCAAGGCTTCACCTCCACCTTAGTCACCTTCGATACAGTGCGTCGGAACACCATTGTGATGTACTGACACTAACAGCTCTCTCACTGAGGTCAAATCAAAATTTGACCATACAGAAAGAATTACAGTTTAATAAGGTTGGAATTTAAAGAAATTGACAACAAAATGAAGCTCTGTTTATCACTATAGTAAAGAGGGATGGTGTTTGTAAAGATGATGGATGGTGTTATAATATGTAGTGATGATGGATGGTGTTATATGTAGTGATGAAGGATGGCGTTATATTGTAGTAATGATGGATGGTGTTATATGTAGTGATGATAAGAGGGTAATATATGTAGTGATGATGGATGGTGTTATATATATATTGATGATGCATGATGTTATATGTAGTGATGATGGTTGGTGTTAAAAGTAGTGATGCTGGATGGTGTTATATGTAGTGATGATGGATAGAGTTATATGTAGTGATGATGGATGATGTTATATGTAATGATGATGGGTGGTGTTATATGTAGTGATGTTGGATGGTGTTATATGTAGTGATGATGGATGATTTTATATGTAGTGATGATAGGATGGTTCTATATGTAGTGATGATGGATGGTGTTATATGTAGTGATGATGGATGATGTTATATGTAGTGATGATAGGTTGGTTTTATATGTAGTGATGATGGATGGTGTTATATGTAGTGATGATGGATGGTGTTATATGTCGTGATGGATGGTTCTATATGTAGTGATGGTGGATGGTGTTATATGTAGTGATGATGGATCGTGTTATATGTAGTGATGATGGATAGTGTTATATGTAGTGATGATAATGGATGGTGTTATAAGTAGTGATGATGGATGTTATATGTAGTGATGAAGGATGGTGTTAGTGAAGATTGTAAAGTGAGATGTAGTGAAGATTGTGAAGTGAGATGTAGTGAAGATTGTGAAGTCAGATGTGGTGAAGATTGTGAAGTGAGATGTAGTGAAGATTGTGAAGTGAAATGTAGTGAAGATTGTGAAGTGAGATGTAATGAAGATTGTGAAGTGAGATGTAGTGAAGATTGTGAAGTGAGATGTAGTGAAGATTGTGAAGTGAGATGTAGTGAAGATTGTGAAGTGAGATGTAGTGATGATTGTGAAGTGAGATGTGGTAAAGATTGTGAAGTGAGTTGTGGTGAAGATTGTGAAGTGAGATTTGGTGAAGATTGTGAAGTGAGATGTGGTGAAGATTGTGAAGTGAGATATAGTGAAGATTGTGAAGTAAGATGTAGTGAAGATGTGAAGTGAGATGTAGTGAAGATTGTGAAGTGAGATGTAGTGAAGGTTGTGAAGTGAGATGTAGTGAAGATTGTGTAGTGAGATGTAGTGAAGATTGTGAAGTGAGATGTAGTGAAGATTGTGAAGTGAGATGTAGTGAAGATTGTGAAGTGAGATATAGTGAAGATTGTGAAGTGAGATGTAGTGAAGATTGTGAAGTGAGATGTAGTGGAGATTGTGAAGTGAGATGTAGTGAAGATTGTGAAGTGAGATGTGGTGAAGATTGTGAAGTGAGATGTAGTGAAGATTGTGAAGTGAGATGTAGTGAAAATTGTGAAGTGAGATGTAGTGAAGATTGTGAAGTGAGATGTAGTGAAGATTGTGAAGTGAGATGTAGTGAAGTTTGTGAAGTGGGATGTAGTGAAGATTGTGAAGTGAGATCTAGTGAAGATTGTGAAGTGGGATGTAGTGAAGATTGTGAAGTGAGATGTAGTGAAGATTGTGAAGTGAGATGTAATGAAGATTGTGAAGTGAGATGTAGTGAAGATTGTGAAGTGAGATGTAGTGAAAGATTGTGAAGTGAGATGTAGTGAAGATTGTGAAGTGAGATGTAGTGAGAGATTGTAGTGAAGATTGTGAAGTGGGATGTAGTGAAGATTGTGAAGTGAGATGTAGTGAAGATTGTGAAGTGAGATGTAGTGAAGATTGTGAAGTGAGATGTAGTGAAGATTGTGAAGTGAGATGTAGTGAAGATTGTGAAGTGAGATGTAGTGAAGGTTGTGAAGTGAGATGTAGTGAAGATTTTGAAGTGAGATGTGGTAAAGATTGTGAAGTGAGATGTGGTGAAGATTGTGAAGTGAGATTTGGTGAAGATTGTGAAGTGAGATGTGGTGAAGATTGTGAAGTGAGATATGGTGAAGATTGTGAAGTGAGATGTAGTGAAGATGTGAAGTGAGATGTAGTGAAGATTGTGAAGTGAGATGTAGTGAAGGTTGTGAAGTGAGATGTAGTGAAGATTGTGTAGTGAGATGTAGTGAAGATTGTGAAGTGAGATGTAGTGAAGATTGTGAAGTGAGATGTAGTGAAGATTGTGAAGTGAGATGTAGTGAAGATTGTGAAGTGAGATGTAGTGAAGATTGTGAAGTGAGATGTAGTGAAGATTGTGAAGTGAGATGTAGTGAAGATTGTGAAGTGAGATGTAGTGAAGATTGTGAAGTGAGATGTAGTGAAGATGTGAAGTGAGATGTAGTGAAGATTGTGAAGTGAGATGTAGTGAAGATTGTGAAGTGAAATGTAGTGAAGATTGTGAGGTGAGATGTAGTAAAGATTGTGAGGTGAGATGTAGTGAAGATTGTGAAGTGAGATGTAGTGAAGATTGTGAAGTGAGATGCAGTGAAGATTGTGAAGCGAGATGTAGTGAAGATTGTGAAATAAGATTATAAAGTAAACTGTAGTAATTGAGGTTAAACGAACGCGGGTTATTCTGTAGTGTATCCGTGTCTTGTTAACGTGGAACCAACATGGCGGTGGTTCTCAATATAGATACGTTATTTTGCCGGGAATTTCTGTCAAAACAAAATATGAATCAACCATATTTAGCCTAAATTAACCTAACGGCTTTATTATATATTCTAAGTTTTTTAAGTTGGATAGATCAGATCAGGTTAGGTTAAGTCAGGTTGGGTTAGGTTAGGTTAGTTTTGTTAATTTTGCCACTTAGAGGCTAGTTTATTGTGCCCCCCATACTCATCCTGTCAGCTGTAGCACAGAGAGATTACAAAGTGGTGTTAGATGAGGTAGGTGGTTAAGTTAAGTTTCAATAGGTTAGGTTAGATTATGTCAGGTTGGGTTAAGTTAGGTTAGGTAGGTAATAAGTAGATAGGTTATGTTAGGTAGGTGGGAAAGTTAGGTTTGATTAGGTTAGCTTATGTCAGACGGGGAGGTTAGGTTAGATTATGTCAGGTTAGGTTAGATTATGTCAGGTTAGGTCAGATTACGTCAGGTTAGGTTAGATTATGTCAGGTTAGGTTAGATTATGTCAGGTTAGGTTAGATTATGTCAGGTTAGGTTAGATTACGTCAGGTTAGGTTAGATTATGTCAGGTTAGGTCAGATTACGTCAGGTTAGGTTAGATTATGTCAGGTTAGGTCAGATTACGTCAGGTTAGGTTAGATTATGTCAGGTTAGGTTACATTATCAGGTTAGGTTGATTATGTCAGGTTAGGTTAGATTATGTCAGGTTAGGTTAGATTATGTCAGGTTAGGTTAGATTACGTCAGGTTAGGTTAGATTATGTCAGGTTAGGTAAGTAGGTAGAGGTGGGTAAAAAGGTTAGGTTAGGTCGGCAGGTTTTAGTGTAGGAGCTTAAGTAATCCCGTAAAAATTTCATGTTAATTTTTGACACCATACATTATAATAATCCTTATAAACTATGTTAAGGAACTGTGGTGTCATTTTTCTGAACGGTTTATTATAAGTTTTATGCCTTTAAAGAAGTTTTATTAAAGAGCGGCGTAATGAACCACAGATGTATTACCATTAAGTCCTAATTAACTTAAAACATGACTAATAACCTATGAACATGTAGTATTATATGATTACAATTTAACATAATATATCATGAATGCTGTTATAATATCATAAGTGTGTTACAAACATGGCTGCTCATATATGCCATCCTGTCTCTGGCAAAGAAGAGATTGCAGTAAGTAAAATTATTTGCTAAAGACAAATACTGGAAATTAAACATATACATATTACCATTATCTGAAAAGCTTAGAACCACCGTTTTATATTTATTAAAAGTTTGTAGTGTTATACATCATGTGTAAACAAGTCACAAGTTATTATTTACGACATTGCTTCAGTCCTCGTCATCAGAGTCTTCTGTGTACAACAGATTCCTTCACCTTGTTTAGGCATTTCTCATCATCTGCTTGACAGTTACACATCTCGGTGCATGTCATGCTATTCTTTCTGATTCTTTCTGTATGAACATGACAATGATCCACATTTCCTGACGCCACATCCACATTTAACAAGTTCTGTGATTGCTTCTGGAGCTGGTGGTTGGTCTGATATTACTAGTATGAAACAGTCATTGTCAATCTTCCAGCCATGCTCTAATTGTGAAAGCATTTCACTGTCTGCATCACAAGACCACAGAAGAGCTTGATACCTTCCTCTCAATATATGATACTTTAGAGTTGCTGCAGTCGCTGGTAGTTCTCCAGCTTCTGCCTGCGTTTTCTTGAAGAGATGCCATCTAAGTTATGACAGTTTAGTGAAAGTCATTCGTGGACAGTAGAGCTTAAATACAAATTCCTTTAGACCAATAAACATGTCTGCTGGAGGGCATTTGGTCTACTCAGCATCTTGAATGCATCTAGGACTTTTGTGTTAGATTTCATCAAAGTGCTCCAACATGCTTTCTTTCCTTTGCCAACAAATTTTCCAATCCAGTCAGATCCTGTGAAGGCATGGAAACCTGTAAGGCTCTCTGCCCAATGTGTCGTCGCTCACCAGTTCCTGTTTTCATACTTGTATTTTCTCCAAGTTGAGGCTGCTTTAATATGCCAAACACATCAGTGTCTGGTGACTTGATATGTACAGTGCTGCCCTTCTGTGATACATATACTGTATGTCCTGCTTAAGTTCTATAACTTGTGATAGCAATTTGATGGTTGAAGTCTTATTTGCTGCTTTCCACGACAGAAGATTAACCTTGGACATCTTTTCCCAGATGCTCAATGGACCAACAATACGTTTCTTGACAAAATTTTCATAATTTTGTCTTCCAACTTCATATGCACATAGATTGTCATATTTGGCATTTTCTGGCATTACAGCTCCAGTTACCAAGTTTAAAAGAGCATCATTTTCCTGGGATTACAGTCACCAATAACATTGTGTAGCTTCTGTACATCAGCATATTGACGGCTGACAATAGCTGTAGAGAGCTCATGATGTTCTGTTCTTTTGTAATCTTTATGAGTTTGATATTTTATGTAATGAACTTAATTTGAAAACCCAAATGGTAGTATATGATCTTTTATCACCTTAGACACTCTGTGCGTCATGCCTCTCAAGTAATTTTTTTCCTCTCTTACTTCTCTGGACAAATACGACCTTTATCCCATCAGAAAAAATATCACCATATATTTTCTTAATCTACAGGTGCCAAGGTTTAAAATGACGGATGGTGTTAAAAATTAACCTGAAATTTTTACGTGACCACATATTGTCTTGTTGAGTTTCTGAGAGAACTTCACGGCTAAATAGCGCCTCTGTATTGATAGCCGGTACATGTCGTAATATCCACCGCTCATAGTTAAATCTTTATGTCCGTTTATTTTGTCCTAATTTAAGTATCAAAGAGTGTTTTCATTTTTAAGTATCTTAAGTATCTTTTTTCCTCACTCTTAAGTATCTAAGTATGATTTTTTTTCATTTTTAAGTAACTAACCATATTTTTGTTTTCATTATAAAATGTGATTGATATAGACAACAGAAGTAAATATCAGCTGGAGGTCGTAAACGAAGCTGATGTGAAGTATTTTGACTCACTGTTCCCACGAACTAATTGCTTCTCTGGTTTATACCGAAGAAATAAAACCGTCAACGAACCATCCGATTCAAATGTGTCTTAGGCGATACAGGGTGTTTAGGCGTCATTCTGATACCAAGAATGACTTTGTGTACTGTGGTGAAGCTGGGGGTAGGATAGGGTTGGGTTGGGTTGGGATGGGTTAGGATTACGCATGTGTGGGTATATTCTGTCGCATTTTATAGGTATCTTGCGTCTTTCTCTTTATTCCTTCTTTATCATGAGTATCTGTGCCTATTAATACACCACCTCGCAGGATAGTGGAAGAGGAATGGATAGTAACGAGATAATATTCTTCTTACATATACCTTAGCTTGATTACAGGTAACACCAGGTAGAAGTTACGTGACTCTTAAGAGTTTTCCTCGACTTGGCTGATTCAACTGTAAGACTTGCTGTATTTATCCTTATTAAAATCCTCCACCTGTAAGACCCTCCACTTGTAAGACTCTCCACCTGTAAGACCCTCCACTTGTAAGACTCTCCACTTGTAAAACCCTTTATGGATTTGAAATACCTTCTCGTCTTGGCTCCACTAGTACTGTACACACCCTCTCTAGCCTTAGTTTACAGTAATGTTGAAGTATATAATGAAGACTCACAGCTCATGGGTTAGAAAAACAAAAGATGCTTGTTTTATTTATTTATTTATTTATTTATTTATAGCTTATTTTAGAATCCCCGAAAGTTAGAACAAAATGGCTGACGGGACTCACAAGCGGGCGATGTTTACAGTATGGACCAAGAATAAAAAATAAATGAAAAATAAAATAAATAAATCGTAAATTGGTGCATTGTTTCTCCAGGGGTAATTATAGAAGTACAAATGTTCTCCAGCAGTGGGTAACGATCATAGCCACGTATAGAGCTTCTAACGCAGGTAGATTGATATAGATGCATTACCTGGAGTTAGTGGGTTACAGGGCCTCCTACACGATAATATTAAAGGTGTTTTTTCCTTCTGTTTGTGGCACTTGAGGTGTTTAGGTTAGGTTTAATTAAAATGGTTTAGTTATAATAGTTATATTACGATAAGTTAAGTTGAATTTAGAACTTTTGATTTGCATATATCGTGTTTTAGAAGGATTTGTTAGCTAATAAGTTGAATTTGGATAAGTTTAGTTTAATTTAGATCATTTGATTTTACAAGGTCGTATTATAATGACTGGGAACCATATAGAAAACTGTTAGAGAAGTAAATATTTCTACGGCAGTGAATGAGTAAGTCAATAAGTGGTGTATAGAGCTGCTGACGCAACTTAAACGGTATATACTGTACATTATATGTTATCAGAGCTTTCCTGTTGTACGTAACCGCCTCCGTCAAAGTGTCTTACTGGCTCATGTGAAGATTAGCCTCTAGTTTATTTAACCTCAAGATTAACTACACTGGCACTGCCTGACCTGACCTGACCTGACCTACCCTACCCTACCCTACCCTACCCTACCCTACCCTACCCTACCCTACCCTACCCTAACCTAACCTAACCTAACTTAACTTCCCAAGTAGCGTTAGGTTAATCATTAATTGAAATAAGCTGGGAGGGTTAATCTTCAGGTAATCTATCTTAATTAACAATTTTGGTCAGGTGAGGCCTTCCTTACCTTACTCGAGAGCAGGAGGAGGAGGACTTGCTAACGTCTACAGATCATCGTCAACCAAGGCAGATATTGAATACCTTTTGTTTACCTTCGTGGCTTAAGAACACATCTTAACACCATAAGACTATTCGCCTCAATACAATAATACAGTAATTGATTATTGTATTCTAATAAAATTTACGGTGTATCTTGTGAACCAGATTTATTGTTTGACCTTAGTGAATGAGAAACTGGTTGAGGTGTATTGTGGTAAACATCCTTAAGAGCAGCTCTGTGTGTTCTTACGACCTCAAAGTAACACAAAAGGTAGCCAATATCTACCCTTGATCAGTCACTTTATGTAGATGTCAATTGTGTCATTTTTCTAGACTTAGTGCCCCCTGGAGGAGAAAGTAAATACAATGTTGATTTATTTTGGTCACAACACACGCTAGTAGATTATTTTTCCTATTTAACTAAATAATTAACACTATGAAGCTAACTAATTATATAACTCAAAGATGGTAACCAATATGGCGTCGATATTGTTCACATACTCTATGATAAATAGATGTATTGTCTGTTTAATTTTAGGGAAGAATTTAATTTATAAACTTTTGAGAATCTGGATACAGGAGTTTTGTCTTTGTGTGTGTGTGTGTGTGGTGATGATGACGGATACTTTCCTCTGCAGTGAAAAAAATATCTTGACATTGCAAAGTTTAACTGTAAGCCGAAGGAACGTTTGTAATGTGACTTATTATGTGAAATTGTAACTTGAAATTCTTTGTGAAAAAATATTTCCCTATAAAGTTTGGCAGTAAATGAAGTATTACATCAAGGTGTAACTTGTAGTTCCTTGTGGAGTAATTACCTATGTGGACGATACAGCTACTCCAGGGTGTAAGACCTAGAGTAGAAAGTCTTTAGACCTTACCTGAGGTTGAAAGACTCTTATAGTGGAACGTCTTAGGTATTGAAACTTTAATTACAGTAAATAAAATATAATCTACCTAAACATTCCTTCACCTGGCGACAACTAATGATACAGGTGGTGTAATAGCTCTTTAAAATTCCTCCGTTTGATATAATAATGACCACACATGAACTGATAATGTGCAATATCTTGATAACACATTAGCTGCATCATTACACATAGTCCAGTGTATGTGTAGTGAGGGACATCTACCTAAATGAGTTACAGAATGTGGAGTTGAGGCAAAAAAAAGTTGGGACATGTTTGAGATCATCAGTTGAGCCAAACGTTTATACTCAATATTGTTTTAATGGTATTTAGAGCGACCGAAAAATTTAAACAAAATGGCCGGTTAGGTGACACATACCTTACAAGAAATAAACATGAGAACGAACACACACACACACACACACACACACACACACACACACACACACACACACACACACACACACACACACACACACACCAGTTTTACCCACATTATCACCAGACTATCGGCATACCTGGTCGGTGGACACCTGCCTCCTCCTCCTCCTCCTCACCTTGCTAATATGCTAATATGCTAATATGCTCTGGTATGTTCCAGTCTATTTAAGATATGCTCCCATCTATCTTAAAGAGCTTATGCTAGGTTGGTCTGATATGCTCCTCAAAGACTATGCTGATATACTCTTGTCATCTGATATGCCATTATGTTCATATCACTCTAAAGGATATACTAATATGTTCTGATATGTTGGTATGGTTCTGTCTCTCAGAGGGTGTGCTGATGTACTATAAGAGCATATGGGGTATGCTGATATACTTAGTTATGTAGCTAGGCTCATATCTCTCTTACAGGGTATGCTAATATACCCTGATATGCTTGCATCTATCTCTGAGCGTATACTGGTTGACTGTAATGACATAAGAGATATGCTGGTATGCTTCTAAGGGAATATGTTAACATACTCTAATAATAATTTGAAATGAGGTTAGCTATACCTTAGATTCAGGGGATATACTGATATGATATGAATTAACCTAGAAGTATACTGATATGTTCTCAAGGCATTCAGGGGATCTGTTAGTATGCTTCGACATACTTTCGGAACAAGGTAAACTGGACCTTCAGAAGATAGGGTGATATGCTGACATATTCTGATGGATCTAAGAGAGAGTGGAAGACTATGAGAGCTAGTTAATATACTCAGGTATGTTGATATCCCTTCATGGCACTTGGGATATATGGTAATATACTCCGATGTGTCTCTTTGGATATACTGATATGCCACTAATGGGTCCCCAGAAAGCAGGAGACAAGTTGATCTGCTTCGAGGACACTAATCTGTATAATGATTTTTTCCCTGACTGTTAAGAAGTATACTGGTATATTTCAAATGTTGCTTAGTATTATAGTATACTTTGGGCTGTTCTGAACATATTTCACAGCTGATTTTCAGAAATATATGCTGCTGTCACTGGCTTGTTTTTTCCGGAGACATTGATTATACTTTGAGTATGTTGATATGCTTTGTTACCAGTCAAGGAATATGCTGATATGTTCTGACACTTCTCAGTGATTACCCTGATATACTTAGATACCTGACAGTATTTATTGGAGTATAGTGTCGTATACTCTGATGTCATTCTAGTGATATGCTGATGAGCTGACATACCGCTTTATGTAACTGTGATATATTGAATCATATACATCCATTCCTCACGCTTAATATATATGATATTCTAAACAATGCTGATATTATTTATGTTATACCCTGATTATATACTAACATACTACAGTGTCATTTATAGTGTATGATAGTATACATTGGGGGGTATACTTTGAGGTTATTTAGAGAATATGATGGCAAACGGTGATATACTCTGATGCCATATTTGGTATAAACAGATATATTGATATAATTTATATAATATACCGATAGATATAACTAAATATCTGTGAAGTAAATCCTGTACTTTTTGATATACCATTCAGGGTGGAGGTATGCTAATATACCACGATAGCACCCGTCTCTCAGCGCTAATGTACCCTGATGGCACACTTAACATCCTGGCGCCGGTCGTGGGGTATACTGATATGCTAAAGTCTTCTTCATCTTCTAATATCTCGACTTCAGCTTCGTAAACTGTGATTACTTAAACGTATTTAACGCTCGTTTACGTAACTTTTTTGTAGAATAAATGAATGTATATCCGGGGTTCTTCTGTTTCTTTGTCCATCTGATGTTTGCGTCCATGTTGAGGAGAACCACTTAGCAGGGCTCGCATTTTCCCATAATGTGTTACCTCAAGTTTCATAATTTGCACTTAGTGAAGCCACGATATCCCGCGTTATGTTGCCCGTCTTACTTCCTTCTGGGTTATGTGTCTTAAGTTGGTGAAAAAATTAAATTAAGGCTGAATTATTGTTAAATGTTAAGGTATTATAGTACTTGTCTGTCGTGTTGTTAATATAACATAGTTTCACCAGCAGTATGTACTCAAGAGCTTATTAACATCGTTGACGAGTCAGAGCCGCAACACTGAACCAATCTATATGAACATTAGCACAAAAAATAAATTGTTACATTACATCGACTATCAAGACATAACTTACAATACAAATTAATAAATAATTGTACCAGGCAGATAAAAATATTAGTTACAAAAATTATGAAAATAGTCTTAATGTTCACGCCAGAACTTACCCCATAACAAAAGCCATACAACATTTTCCCAGTTAAGACTTCGTTAAATACAATCTCAAACTCCTTCTCAGAAACTGTGTGTTGGTGGTGTGCCACGTGTGGTGTGTGTGTGTGTGTGTGACAGCACCTTTGATTTATACAAATATTCACCCAAATGAATAACACCAAGTAATTCACCATGTTATTCACGACTCTTAGATCACTTGGCTTGCGTCTCTCAAAAGGTCGAGCCAGGGTCAGCTGATTCAGTAAACACCGCTCACATTAATAGGGACCTGCCACACTTTGCCATAAACAGATAAATTGTACCAGGAATTTTCCCCCCACACACTCATCATTGTCACTTTATGTAACTTGCTGACAAAACCCATGACCCTTCAGGCCTTTTACGCCCTTAATGCATGAGTCATAAAGGCAAGCATGAACTCCGCATGCTTCCCAGTTGGGCACTGTAAACGCTTCTGCGCTTCACCTTGCACAGGATGTAAGGGGGTGCCCAATAAACTAGCCCCCTCGTGGGCAATCTGTAATCACTACCCCTGTCTCGCGGCCCAGAGTAGTAGTTGGACATATCACTAGACAGGGAAATTCACACTTAACACAAGTGTTATCTCAAGGTCATATTCACAACACTTCCCTGGACAGAATTCATAATTTATTTTCTCATATTACATCTGTGTGTATACCTGCTACTAGATAAACAGAAAATGCCAAGAAGTGTTTACATCAAGCGCTGCCACTTAAGAGTTCCAAGAACTAAATTAAAACAATTAGTGTGT
Source organism: Homarus americanus (assembly GCF_018991925.1). Taxonomy (NCBI): domain Eukaryota; kingdom Metazoa; phylum Arthropoda; class Malacostraca; order Decapoda; family Nephropidae; genus Homarus; species Homarus americanus. Next base: position 1,762 of record NW_024722596.1, on the reverse strand, counting down.
GTGTGTGTGTGCATGGTGTATGTGTGCATGGTGTGTGTGTGCATGGTGTGTGTGTGCATGGTGTGTGTGTGTGTGAGTGTGCATGGTGTGTGTGTGCATGGTGTGTGTGTGTGTGTGTATATATGGTGTGTGTTTGTTTGTTTGTATGGTGTGTGCATGGTGTGTGTGTGTGTGTGTATGTGTGTATGGTGTGTGTATGTGTATGGTGTGTGTATGTATGGTGTGTGTGTGTGTGTGTATGGTTTGTGCATGTACGGTGTGTGTATGGGTGTGTGTGAGTGTGCATGGTGAGTGTGTGACTGTGTATGGGGTGTGTGTGTGTGTGTGTGTGTGTTTCCAATGCCATGAGGATAACATACAATTCTTAAAGCACTGGTCACATGGGCGCATTTTTTTTTAGCAATTTCTTGCCGGAAAGTTATTTCGAGCAATTTTCGAGAAATTCGAGCAAGTTTTTGAAGCATTTTTATTGACAATCGTGATAGTCAATTTCTTGACTATTTCGAGCAAGATTATTGGTTCAAAACCCGGTTAATACCATATTTAATGACACGAAGCTTATTTATCGAGTATTTACCTTAGCTATATATAACATAGATCAATAACATTATGTATAAAATGCACAAACAGTTTTTTACGACACACTGAGTTTATTATTTGGGTGGTGTTTTGGCGTGTTTGTTTACAAAACACAAGCCCATACAGCCGGTCATTCTCCACACACTAACAACCCTCCCTACTGTAACTACGATAGTTGAACCAGTCTATATTAAACACTCGTTCCTCCTCCTCGCCAGCCACTTACGAGTCCCCAATAGTTTTTCTTCGCTTTCTCTCATTTCTTTTTAATAATAACAATAATACCAAGGATAGCTGCTGCGTCGTCTGCATTGTTGTTGTGATGTTCCGTCTCCCTTCTACTCGCACAGCGGCGTTAACTTTTTTTTCTTGCTGTAGTAACTGAACCAAGAGCCACTCGTGTGACCACATTTGGAAGAAATTACTCGTAATTTCTTGCTCCAAATTAATTGCTCATCAAAGGGATCGTGTGACCGTAACTTAAGTCACCCATTAAGAAAAACTGTAAGTACTGATTCACAAAACTTAAGGATAATTTCTGACTTGGAACCATCGGTGTAATGCAGAAAACAGTTATTGTATTCTAAAACCTACCCAAGAAATCTTTTACCCACTTACGATATAATTCTTTTCTATTCCATCAATAGATGTTATTTTACTTTTTATACGTATTTATATTTTAGTAATTTATAAACTATTTTCTTTATATACTTCATTACCTTTTAGTGTAATGAAGAGAATGAATTACAGAAGGTTTTTATAATTATATTGCGAACAATATTTTTCCTCGCAATAAATAAACAATGACGATGATCTTGTTTACAATATGGAGCTTGATGTCTTACTCCATGTTCGTTTATTACATTTTCTGCCATACCCGACTGTTCTTTTCTTTCTTGCGGTGAAGGTGTTTGACAATTGATATATATATAAAGTTGAGTTAAGAATAATGACTCTGATATTATAGCCATTAGGTCCTGAATAATAAGTGGTGTCTAAGTGAACAAATGTATGATGTCTTCAATTACCAGCGTAGTGTGGGGTAACAGTGGGGGTAGAAGCGAAGGGTAGGAGTGAAGGGTGGGAGTTAGGCGTGGGAGTAAGGGGTGGGAGTAAGGCGTGGGAGTAAGGGTTAGGATGAGAGTTGGGGATTAAGAGTTGAGATGAGAGTTGGGATTGAGGA
>NW_024722595.1:0-6510 GCF_018991925.1 Homarus americanus | reverse complement strand
GATAACCAAAATTGCCGTAGATATCATAAACGGGAAATTTGTATCATAAAAATAGGAAATATCTACTTTCGGGAAGTTTGTTAGATTATCAAATTTGCCGAAAATAGATTATCATAAAACGAAATTTGTATCATAAAAAGGGAAATATCTACTTTCCGGGAAAGTTGGTTAGATAACAAATTTTCCGAAAATGATATCATAAAAACAAAATTTGTATCATAAAAATGAAATATCTACTTTCTTAAATAACCAATTTCGAAAATAGATTATCATAGAAAACGGGAATTTGTATCATAAAATGAAATATCTACTTTTGAAAGTTTCTTGAATACTTCTTTCCAAAGTTGATTATCATAGAAACAGGAAATTTGTATCATAAAAATGGGGAAATATGACTTTCGGGAAGTTTCTTGAATAACCAACTTTGCGAAAGTAGATTATCTATAGAAACAGGAAATTTATCGTAAAAAAATAGGGAAATATCGACTTTCCGGGAAAGTTGGTTAGATAACCAAATTTGCGAAAATAGATTATCATAGAAACAAGAAATTTGTATCATAAAAATAGGAAATATCTACTTTCCGGGAAAGTTGGTTGAATAACCAAATTTGCCGAAAATAGATTAACTATCAAAACAGGAAATTTGTATGTCATAAAAAATGGAAATATCTACTTTCCGCAGTTTCTTGAATAAAAACTTTCCCAAAAATTGATTATCATAGCAGAAATTTGTATCTCATAAAATAGAAATATCTACTTTCGGGAAAGTTTCTTAGATACTAAATTTCCGAAAATAGATTATCATAGAAAACGGAAATTTGTATCATAAAAATGGGAAATATCTACTCGGGAAAGTTGGTTAGATAACAAATTTGCCGAAAATAGATATCATAAAACAAGGAAATTTGTATCATAAAATGGGAAATATCTACTTTCCGGGAAAGTTGGTTAGATAACTAATTGCCGAAAATAGATTATCATAGAAAACAGGAAATTTATATCATAAAATGGGAAATATCTACTTTCCGGGAAAGTTCGTTAGATAACCAAATTTGCCGAAAATAGATTATCATAGAAACAGGGAAATTTGTATCATAAAAGTGGGAAATATCTACTTTCGGGAAAGTTGGTTAGATAACCAAATTTGCGAAAATAGATTATCATAGAAACAGGAAATTTGTATCATAAAAATGGGAAATATCTACTTTCAGGAAAGTTTGGTTAGATAGCAAATTTGCGAAAATAGATATCATAAAAACAGGAAATTTGTATCATAAAAAATGGAAATATCTACTTTCCGCGAAAGTTTGTTAGATAACCAACTTTCCCGAAAATAGATTATCATAGAAAACGAAATTTGTATCATAAAAATGGGAAATATCTACTTTCCGGGAAGTTTCTTAGATAACAACTTTCCGAAAATAGATTATCATAAAACAGGAAATTTGTATCATAAAAATGGGAAATATCGACTTTCCGCGAAAGTTTCTTAGATAACCAAACTTTCCCGAAAATAGATTATCATAGAAACAGAAATTTGTATCATAAAAATAGAAATATCGACTTTCGGGAAAGTTGGTTAGATAACCAAATTCCGAAAATAGATTATCATAAACGGGAAATTTGTATCATAAAAAATGGAAATATCTACTTTCGGGAAAGTTGGTTGAATAATATTGCGAAAATAAATTATCATAAAACGGAAATTTGTATCATAAAAATGGGAAATATCTACTTTCCGGAAAGTTTGTTAAATAACCAACTTTCGAAAATAATTATCATAGAAAACGAAATTTGTATCATAAAAATGGAAATATCTACTTTCGCGAAAGTTTCTTAGATAACCAACTTTCCGAAATTGATTATCATAGAAAACGGGAAATTTGTATCATAAAAATGGGAAATATCTACTTTCCGGGAAAGTTTCTTAGATAACCAACTTTCCCGAAAATAGATTATCATAAAACAGAGAAATTTGTATCATAAAAATGAAATATCGACTTTCCGGGAAGTTGGTTAGATAACCAAATTTGCGAAAATAGATATCATAGAAACGAAATTTGTATCATAAAAATGGAAATATCTACTTTCCGGAAAGTTGGTTGAATTACCAAATTTGCAATAGATTATCATAGAAAACGGAAATTTGTATCATAAAAATGGAAATATCTACTTTCCGGAAAGTTGGTTAGATAACCAAATTTGCCGAAATAGATTATCATAGAAAACAGGAAATTTGTATCATAAAAATGGGAAATATCTACTTTCCGGGAAAGTTTGGGGAAGTAGATTTTCGAATTTTGGAAATATTACCTATTTTTCGAAGTAGTTATCATAGAAACGGAAATTTGTATTATAAAAATGAAATATACTTTCGGGAAGTTGGTTATCTCTTTCCCGAAAGTAGATAGGTTTTACTTTTGGGAGAAAGTATTATCGACTTTTCGGGGAAGTAGATTTTTCAAGTTCGAAATATTACCTATTTTTGCAGTAGATTATCATAGAAAACGAAATTTGTATCATAAAAAATGGGAAATATCTACTTTCCGGGAAAGTTGGTTATCTACTTTTCGAAAAGTAGATAATTTTCTACTTTTTCGGAAAGTAGATTATCAACTTTTGAGAAGTAGATTTAAATTTTGAAATATTTCCTAATTTTTGCGAAGTAGATTATCATAGAAACGGGAAATTTGTATCAAAAAATGGAATATCTACTCGGGAAAGTTGGTTGTCTACTTTCCCGAAAAGTGAATAGATTTCTACTTTTCGGGAAAGTAGATTATCGCTTTTCGGGAAGTAGATTATCGACTTTTGGGAAATATTCCTAATTTTGCAGTAGATTATCATAGAAACGGGGAAATTTGTATCATAGAAAATGAAATATCTACTTTCCGGGAAAGTTGGTTATCTACTTTCGAAAAGTAGATAATTTACTCTCTGAGAGAATGAATTATCATTTTCAGGAAGTGGATCATCGAATTTTGAAATATTACCTAATTTGCGGTAGATTATCATAGAAACAGGAAATTTGTATCATAGAAAATGGAAATATATCTCTTTCAGAAGTTGGTTATCTACTTTCGAAAAGTAGATTTTCTACTTTTCGGGAAAAGTAGATTATCGACTTTTCGAAGTAGATTTTCAATTTTGGAAATATTACCTAATTTTGCGAAGTAGATTATCATAAAACAAATTTGTATCATAAAAATGGGAAATATCTACTTTCCGGGAAAGTTGGTTATCTCTTTCAGATAGATTTTCTACTTTTCGGGAAGTAGATTATCGACTTTTCGAAGTAGATTATCGACTTTTGGGAAATATTCCTAATTTTGCGAAGTAGATTATCATAGAAAACAGGAAATTTGTATCATAAAAATGGGAAATATCTACTTTCCGGGAAAGTTGGTTATCTACTTTCGAAAAGTAGATGAATTTACTTTTCGGGAATAGATTATCGATTTTTAAGATAAATTACCGAATTTTGAAATATTACTAATTTTGCGAAGTAGATTATCATAGAAAACAGGAAATTTGTATCATAGAAAATGGGAAATATCTACTTTCCGGGAAAGTTGGTTATCTACTTTCCCGAAAAGTGAATATCTTCTTTTCGAAAGTAGATTATCAGACTTTCGGGAAGTAGATTTTCAAATTTTGGAAATATTACCTAATTTTGCGAAGTAGATTATCATAGAAAACGGGAAATTTGTATCATAAAATGGGAAATATCTACTTAGGAAAGTTGGTTATCTACTCGAAAAGAGTTGATTTTCTACTTTTCGGAAAGTAGATTATCGACTTTCGGGAAGTAGATTATCGACTTTTGAGAATATTTCCTAATTTTGCGAAAGTAGATTATCATAGAAACGGGAAATTTGTATCACAGAAAATGGGAAATATCTGCTTTCCGGGAAGTTGGTTATCTACTTTTCAGAATAGAATTTTTTCTACTAAAGTAGATTATCGACTTTTTGGAATTGATTTTCGAATTTTGGGGAAATATTGCCTAAATTTTTGCGAAGTAGATTATCATAGAAAACGGAAATTTGTATCATAAAAAATGGGAAATATCTACTTTCCGGGAAAGTTGGTTATCTACTTTCCCGAAAAGTAGATAATCTCGGGAAAGTAGATTATCGACTTTTGGGGAAGTGGATCATCGACTTTGAAATATTTCCTAATTTTGCGAAGTAGATTATCATAGAAAACAGAAATTTGTATCACAGAAAATGGAAATATCTACTTTCGATTGGTTATCTACTTTCTCGAAAAGTAGATAGTTTTTTCTACTTTTCGGGAAATGATTATCGACTTTTTGGAAGTAGATTTTCGAATTTTGGAAATATTCTAATTTTGCGAAGTAGATTATCATAGAAAACGAAATTTGTATCATAAAAATGGAAATATCTACTTTCAGGAAAGTTGGTTATTTTTCGAAAAGTAGATAGATTTTTCTACTTTTCGGAAAGTAGATTATCGTTTTTTGGAGTAGATTTTCGAATTTTGAAATATTTCCTAACAGTAGATTATAAATTTGTATCACGGAAAATGGAATATCTACTTTCCGGGAGTTGATTATCTACTTTCGAAAGTAGATAGGTTTTCTATTTTTCGGGAAAGTAGATTATTGACTTGGGAGTAGATTTTCGAATTTTGGAAATATTTCTAATTTTGTAGTGTTATCATAGAAACGAAATTTGTATCATAAAAATGGGAAATATCTACTTTAGGGTAAGTTGGTTATTTGTTTTTCGGAAAAGTAGACTACTATTTTTGGGAAAGTAGATTATCGACTTTTGGGGAAGTGGATCATCGACTTTTGGGAAATATTTCTAATTTTTGGTATGTAGATTATCATAGAAACGGGAAATTTGTATCATAAAAATGGGGAAATATCTGCTTTCCGGGGTTGGTTTATTTTTCGAAAAGTGGTTGATTTTCTGGAAGTAGATTATCTGACTTTCAGGGGAGTGGATTATCGACTTTTGTGTAAATGTTCCTAATTTTGGAGTAGTTGTCTTAGAAAACTTGAAATTTGTATAAGAATATGGGAATATCTACTTTCAGAAAGTTGGTATCTTTTCCCGAAAAGTAGATGAATTTTCTACCGGAAGTAGATTATCTACTTTTTTGAAGTAGATTTTTCGAATTTTGAAATATTGCCTTTTTTGCGAAGTAGATTATGATAGAAGGGAAATTTGTATCATAAAAATGAAATATCTGCTTTCGGAAAGTTGGTTATCTACTTTTTGAAAGTGGATAGATTTTCTACTTTTTCGGGAAGAAGTAGATTATCGACTTTTTGGGAAGTGGATCATCGACTTTGGGAAATATTTTCCTAATTTTTGAAGTGGATTATCTTAGAAAACGGGAAATTTGTATCATAAAAATGGAAATATCTACTTTCCGGGAAAGTTGGTTATCTACTTTCTGAAAAGTAGATAGATTTTCTACTTTTTCGGGAAAGTAGATTATCTACTTTTCGGGGAAGTAGATTTTCAAATTTTGTGGGATTTTTTTTTAGGTAGATTATATAGAAACGGAATTTGTATCAAAGAGAAATGGAATATTTACTTTCCGGGAGTTGGTTATCTATTTTTCGAGTGCTAGATAGATTTTCTGCTTTTCGGGAGAAGTGTTTTCGACTTTTTTCGGGGAAATGGATCATCGATTTTGGGGAAATATTTACTACATTTTTGAGTGATTATCATAGTATACGGGAATTTGTCAAAGAAAATATTTCTGAAAGTTGGTTTACTTCCCGAGTGTAATGTATTTTGAGTAAGATCTGTCTACTTTTCGGGAAAGTAGATAATAACTTTCGGAAAGTAGATATTTCTATTGTTGCAGGTACAATTTTCCGTTTTCTAGATATTTCGAAAAATATTTCAGGAAGTAGATGATCTATTTCAAAGAAAGGTCGATAATCTCTACTTTCGGGAATTATCTGCTTCGAAGGTAGATCAACCCGAAAGTGAGAGTATTTGGCAGTTTTCGTGAGGTTCGAGAATCTGTTTATGATATCTAGTGCAAGATTTAGGGAAGTAGTATTTCAGAGAGTCGATGATCTTTCGGGTTAAAAGGAGTAGATAGCCTACTTTCCCGGAGTGATATTCATTTCTGTGATACAAATTTTCCTTCTAGAGTCGTGTCTTCGGAAGTAGGTAGAACTTTTGAAAGTAGATATTTCCCATGATACTAATTTCCATTTTGAGTTGAAGATTTGGTGGTAATTTTGTCGGGAAAGTAGATAGCCAACTTTCAGAAGTAGATATTTCCCATTTTCTGTGATGTTTGTTTTTTGTTTTGGTGTTTTTTTTGGGTGACAAATTTCGTTTTCTGTGTCTACTTCGCAAAGATTAGTAATATTTCAAAAGATGATCTACTTCCCAGAAGGTCGATAATCTATTTTCGAAAGTAGAAAGTCTGTCTACTTGGAAGTAGATAACCAACTTTCAGTAGATATTTCATTTTTTTTGTTTCAAATTTCGTTTTCTGTGATAATATAAA
>NW_024722594.1:0-4759 GCF_018991925.1 Homarus americanus | reverse complement strand
TATACTCGACCAGGGACTTTGTTATACTCGATCTGGGGACTTTGTTATACTCGATGATTGGGCTTTGTTCTCGATCAGGGGATGTGTTATACTCGATCAGAGGACTTTGTTATACTCGATCAGGAGACTTTATTATACTCAAAACCCTTTGTTATACTCGATCGGAGACTTTGTTGTACTCGATCAGGGGACTTTGTTAAACTCTACCAGGGACTTTTGTTATACTCGATCAGGGGACTTTGTTATACTCGATCAGGGCCTTTGTTATACTCGATCAGGGACTTTGTTATATGACCGGACTGTTATACTCGATCAGGGACTTTGTTATACTCGATCAGGGCCTTTGTTATACTGGATCAGGAATATGTTATACTGACCAGGGACATTGTTATACTAGATCAGGGACTTTGTTATACTCGATGAGGGACTTTGTTATACCTGATGAAAGGGCTTTGTTATACTTGATCAGGGGCCTTTGTTATAGATCAAGGGCCTTGTCATAATCGATCAGGGACTTTGTTATACTTGATCAGAATTTGTTATACTCGATCAGGGACTTTATACTCGATCAGGAGACTTTGTTACACTCAAGAGGGGTCCTTTGTTAAACTCGATCAGGGGACTTTGTTGTACTCGATCAGGGGACTTTTTTATACTCGATCAGGCAGCTTTGTTATGCTCGATCACAGGCATTTGTTATACTCGACCAGGGGACTTTGTTATACTAGATCAGGGGACCTTGCTATACACGATTAGGGGGCTTGGTTATACTCAACTAGGGGACTTTGTTATATTCGATCAGGTGGTTTTGTTATACTCGACCAGGGGTCTTTGTTAGGCTCGATCAGGGGAATTTGTTATACTCGATCAGGGGCCTTTGTAATACTTGATCAGGGGACTTTGTTATACTTGATCAGGAGAATTTGTTATACTCAATCAGGGGACTATGTTATACTCGATCAGGGGACTTTGTTATACTCGATCAGGGGACATAGTTATACTCGATCAGGGGGCTTTGTTATCCTCGATCAGGGGACTTTGTTATACTCGATCAGGGGACTTTGTTTTACTCGATCAGGGGACTTTGTTATACTCGATCAGGGGTCTTTGTTATAATTTTATCAGGACTTTGTTATACTCGATCAGACAGTTATACCGATCAGGAGACTTTGTTTTACTCGATCAGGGGACTTTGTTATACTCGATCAGGGGACTTTGTTATACTCCTTCAGGGGACGTTGTTATACTCGATGATTGGGCTTTGTTATACTCGATCAGGGGATGTGTCATACGCGATCAGGGGACTTTGTTATACTCGATCAGGAGACTTTATTATACTCAAACGGGGACCTTTGTTATACTCGATCAGGAGACTTTGTTGTACTCGATCAGGGGACTTTGTTATACTCGACCAGGGGACTTTGTTATACTCGATCAGGGGACTTTGTTATACTCGATCAGGGCCTTTGTTATACTCGATCAGGGACTTTGTTATACTTGACCAGGGACTGTTATACTCGATCAGGGGACTTTGTTATACTCGATCAGGGCCTTTGTTATACTGGATCAGGGGAATATGTTATACTTGACCAGGGGACATTGTTATACTAGATCAGGGGACTTTGTTATACTCGATGAGGGGACTTTGTTATACCTGATGAAAGGGCTTTGTTATACTTGATCAGGGGCCTTTGTTATACTCGATCAAGGGCCTTTGTCATAATCGATCAGGGGACTTTGTTATACTCGATCAGGGGACTTTGTTATACTCGATGATTGGGCTTTGTTATACTCGATCAGGGGACTTTGTTATACTCGACCAGGGTCCTTTGTTATACTCGATGATTGGGCTTTGTTATACTCGATAAGGGGACTTTGTTAAACTCGATCAGGTCGCTTTGTTATGCTCGACCATGGGACTTTGTTATTCTCGATCAGGGGACTTAGTTATACTCGATGATTGGGCTTTGTTATACTCGATCAAGGGACTTTGTAATACTCGACCAGGGTCCTTTTTTATGCTCGACCAGTGGCCTTTGTTATACTCGTTCAAGAGGCTTTGTTATACTCGATCATGGGACTTTGTTATACTCGATCAAAGGCCTTTTCATAATCGATTAGGGGACTTTGTTAGACTCGATGAGAGGCCTTTGTTATAATCGATGAGGGGCCTTTGTTATACTTAATCATGGGCCATTGTTATATTCAAACAGTGGAATTTGTTATACTCGATCAGGGGGCTTTGTTATAATCGATGTGGGGACTTTGTTATACTGGATGAGGGGCATTTGTTATACTCGATCAAGGGCCTTTGCTATACTCGATCAGGGGACTTTGTTAAACCTGATCAGGGGGCTTTGTTATGCTCAATCAGGGGCCTTTGTTATATTATATCGGAGGCTTTTGTTATCCTCGAATGGGGGAATTTGTTATACTCGATCATGAGACTTTGTTATACTCGATAAGGGCCTTTATTATACTCGACCATCGGAGTTTGATATACTCGATCAGGGGACTTTCTTATACTCGGTCAGGGGTTTTTATTATACTCGATCAGAGGACTTTGTTATACTCGATCAGGGGACTTTGTTATACTTGATCAGGGGAATTTGTTATACTCGACCAGCGGACTTTGTTGTACTCGATCAGGGGACTTTGTTGTTCTCGATCAGGGGCTTTGTTATCCTCGATCAGGGGACTTTGTTTTACTCGATCAGGGGTCTTTGTTATACTCGATCAGGGGACTTTGTTATACTCGATCAGGGGACATAGTTATACTCGATCAGGAGACTTTGTTATACTCGAATAGGAGTCTTTTTTATACTCGACCAGGGGACTTTGTTATACTCGATCTGGGGACTTTGTTATACTAGAGCAGGGACTTTGTAATATCCGATTAGGGGGCTTTCTTATACTCGATGAGTGGCCTTCGTTATACTCGACCAGGGGACTTTGTTATAATCCATCAGCTGTCTTTGTTATGCTCCATCAGGGGCCTTTGTCATACTCGATGAGGGGGCTTTGTTATACTCGATCATGGGACATTACTATCTCGACCAAGGGACTTTGTTATATACGATCAGGGGATATGTTATAATCGATCAGGGGATGTGTTATACTCGATCAGGGGACTTTGTTATACTCGATCAGGAGACTTTGTTACACTCAAACCGGCGGCCTTTGTTAAACTCGATCAGGGGACTTTGTTGTATTCGTTCAGGGGACTTTTTTATACTCGATCAGGCGGCTTTGTTATGCTCGATCATGGGCATTTGTTATACTCGACCAGGGGACTTTGTTATACTTGACCAGGACTTTTGTTTCACTCTGAGATCAGGGGACTTTCGTTATACCTGATCAGTGGACTTTGTTACACCTTCAGGGATTCCGTTATACTCTATGATTGGGCTTTTGTTATAATGACTAGGGACTTTGTTTTGCTAATGATCAGGGACTTGTTAAGGATCAGGGGACTTTGTTATACTCGATCAGGGGACTTTGTTATACTCGATGTGGGGCCTTTGTTATACTCGATCAGAGGACTTTGTTATACCAGATTAGAGAACTTTGTTATACTCGATCAGGGGACTTTGTTATACTAGACTGCACTTTTGTAATATCCGATCAGGGGGCTTTCATATACTCGATGAGGGGCCTTTGTTATACTCGACCAGGGGACTTTGTTATAATCCATCAGCTGTCTTTGTTATACTCCATGAGGGGCCTTTGTCATACTCGATGAGGGGGCTTTGTTATACTCGATCATGGGACATTACTATCTCGACCAGGGGACTTTGTTATATACGATCAGGGGATATGTTATACTCGATCAGGGGATGTGTTATACGCGACCAGGGGACTTTGTTATACTCGATCAGGAGACTTTGTTACACTCAACCGTAGCCTTTAAGTTGCTAAACCTGGGATCAGGAATTTGTCGTACTCGATCAGGGGACTTTGTTATACTCGATTAGGGGGCTTTGTTATCCTCGATCAGGGGACTTTGTTATCCTCGATCAGGGGACTTTGTTATACTTGACCAGGGGACTTTGTTTTACTCGATCAGGGGACTTTGTTATACTCGATCAGGGGACTTTGTTATACTCGATCAGGGGACTTTGTTATACTCGACCAGGGGACTTTGTTATACTCGACCAGGGGACTTTGTTATAATTGATCAGGGGAATTTGTTATACCCGACCAGGGGACTTTGTTATACTCGATAAGGGGACTTTGTTATACTCGATCAGGGGACTTTATTATACTCGATCAGGGGCCTTTGTTATACTCGATCAAGGGCCTTTGTCATAATCGATCAGGGGCCTTTGTTATACTCGATCAAGGGCCTTTGTCATAATCGATCAGGGGACTTTGTTATACTTGATCAGAATTTGTTATACTCGATCAGGACTTTGGTTATACCCGATGATGGGCTTTGTTATACTCTCGATCAGGGGACTTTGTTATACCTAACCAGTCCTTGTTACTCGATGATTGGGTCTTTGTTATACCCGATAGACTTTGTTATACTCGATCAAGAGACTTTATTATACTCAAACGGGGGCCTTTGTTATACTCGATCAGGAGACTTTGTTGTACTCGATCAGGGGACTTTGTTATACTCGACCAGGGGAATTTGTTATATTCGATCTGGGGTCTTTGTTATACTCGATCATGGCCTTTGTTATACTCGATAAGGAGACTTTGTTATACTCGACCAGGGACTTTGTTATACTCGATCAGGGGAATTTGTAATTCT
>NW_024722593.1:0-59276 GCF_018991925.1 Homarus americanus | reverse complement strand
CAACACACAGATGGACAACACAGATGGACAACACACAGATGGACAACACACAGATGGACAACACAGACGGACAACACACAGACGGACAACACACAGATGGACAACACACAGACGGACACACACGATCAGACAAACACACAGTCAGACAAACACACACAGATGGACAACACAGTCAGACAAACACACGATCGACAAACACACAGACGGACAAACACACAGACGGACAAACACACAGTCAGACAAACACACACAGACGGACAAACACACAGACGGACAAACACACAGTCGGACAAACACACACAGACGGACAACACACAGACGGACAACACACAGACAGAAACACACAGATGGACAACACACAGATGGACAACACACACAGATGGACAACACACAGATGGACAACACACAGACGGACAACACACAGACGGACAACACACAGACGGACAACACAGACGGACAACACACAGACGGACAACACACAGATGGACAACACACAGTGGACAACACACAGATGGACAACACACAGATGGACAACACACAGACGGACAACACACAGACGGACAACACACAGATGGACAACACACAGACGGACAACACACAGATGGACAACACACAGATGGACAACACACAGATGGACAAACACACAGATGGACAACACACAGATGGACAACACACAGACGGACAACACACAGACGGACAACACACACAGATGGACAACACACAGACGGACAACACACAGATGGACAACACACAGATGGACAACACACAGACAGACAACACACAGACGGACAACACACACAGATGGACAACACAGACGGACAACAACACAGATGGACAACACACAGATGGACAACACAGATGGACAACACACAGATGGACAACACACAGACGGACAACACACAGATGGACAAGACAACACACAGATGGACAACACACAGATGGACAAACACAGATGGACAACACACAGACGGACAACACACAGACGGACAACACACAGACGGACAACACACACAGACGGACAACACACAGATGGACAACACACAGATGGACAACACACAGATGGACACAGATGGACAAACACACAGATGGACAACACACAGATGGACAACACACAGACGGACAACACACAGATGGACAACACAATGGACAACACACAGATGGACAACACACAGACGGACAACACACAGACGGACAACACACAGATGGACAACACACAGATGGACAACACAGACGGACAACACACAGACGGACAACACACAGATGGACAACACACAGATGGACAACACACAGATGGACAACACACAGACGGACAACACACAGATGGACAACACAGACGAGACAAACACACAGTCAGACAAACACACAGACGGACAAACACAGTCAGACAAACACACAGACAGACAAACACACAGTCAGACAAACACACAGTCGACAAACACACAGACGGACAAACACACAGTCGGACAAACACACAGACGGACAAACACACAGTCAGACAAACACACAGACAGACAAACACACAGACGGACAACACACAGATGGACAAACACACAGACGGACAAACACACAGTCAGACAAACACACAGACAGACAAACACACAGACGGACAAACACACAGTCAGACAAACACACAGTCAGACAAACACACAGACAGACAAACACACAGACGGACAACACACAGATGGACAAACACACAGGACGGACAAACACAGAGGAAACACACAGACGGACAAACACACAGATGGACAAACACAGATGGACAAACACACAGACGGACAAACACACAGACGGACAACACACAGACGACAAATACACAGATGGCACACACAGATGGACAACACACAGACGGACAACACACAGACGGACAAACACACAGATGGACAAACACACAGACGGACAACACACAGATGGACAACACACAGATGGACACACACAGACGGACAAAACACAGATGGACAAACAAGACAACACAGACGGACAACACACAGATGGACAACACACAGATGGACAACACACAGATGGACAACACAGAGGACAAAACACAGACGGACAACACAGACGGACAAACACACAGACGGACAAACACACAGTCGGACAAACACACAGTCAGACAAACACAGACGGACAAACACACAGACGGACAACACACAGTCAGACAAACACACAGACGGACAAACACAGACGGACAAACACACAGACAGACAAACACACAGACGGACAAACACACAGACGGACAAACACAGTCAGACAAACACACAGTCAGACAAACACACAGACGGACAAACACACAGTCAGACAAACACAGAACACACAGACGGACAAACACACAGACGGACAAACACAGACGGACAACACACAGACGGACAAACACACAGTCAGACAAACACACAGACGGACAAACACACAGTCAGACAAACACACAGACGGACAAAACACAGACGGAAACACACAGTCAGACAAACACACAGACGGACAACACAGTCAGACACGGACAAACACACAGACGGACAAACACACAGACGGACAAACACACAGTCAGACAAACACACAGTCAGACAAACACACAGATGGACAAACACACAGATGGACAAACATACAGTCAGACAAACACACAGACGGACAAACACACAGTCGAACAAGCACACAGATGGACAAACACACAGATGGACAAACATACAGTAAGACCAAACACACAGACGGACAAACACACAGACGGACAAACACACAGATGGACAAACATACAGTCAGACAAGCACACAGATGGACAGCACACAGACGGACAAACACACAGTCAGACAAACACACAGTCAGACAAACACACAGTCAGACAAACACAGTCAGACAAACACACAGACGGACAAACACACAGACGGACAAACACACAGTCAGACAAACACACAGATGGACAAACACACAGACGGACAAACACACAGTCAGACAAACACACAGTCAGACAAACACACAGTCAGACAAACACACACAGTCAGACAAACACAGTCAGACAAACACACAGACGGACAAACACACAGACGGACAAACACACAGTCAGACAAACACACAGTCAGACAAACACACAGACAGACAAACACACAGACGGACAAACACACAGTCCAGACAAACACACAGTCAGACAAACACACAGTCAGACAAACACACAGACGGACAAACACACAGTCAGACAAACACACGAAGACGGACAGAAACACACGGGTGGACAAACACACAGACGGACAAACACACAGACGGACAAACACACGAACGGACAAACACAGACGGACAAACACACAGTCAGACAAACACAGTCAGACAAGAAACACACAGATGGACAAACACACAGATGGACAAAACGCCCACAGTCGAACAAACACACGAACGGACAAACACACAGTCAGACAAACACACAGATGGACAAACACACGATGGACAAACATACAGTAAGACAAACACACACAGACGGACAAACACACAGAAGACGGACAAACACACAGATGGACAAACATACAGTCAGACAAACACACAGATGGACAAACACACAGACGGACAAACACACAGTCAGACAAACACACAGTCAGACAAACACACAGTCAGACAAACACACAGTCAGACAAACACACAGACGGACAAACACACAGACGGACAAACACACAGACGGACAACACAGTCGAACAAACACACAGTCAGACAAACACACAGACAGACAAACACACAGACGGACAAACACACGATCGAACAAACACACGGTAAGACAAACGCACACAGATGGACAAATACACGGTCAGACAAACGCACGGTCAGACAAACACACAGTCAGACAAACACACAGTCAGACAAACACACAGACGGACAAACACACAGTCGAACAAACACACAGTCAGACAAACACACAGACGGGCAACACACAGACGGACCGACACACAGTCAGACAAACACACAGTCAGACAAACACACAGTCAGACAAACACACAGACGGACAAACACACAGTCAGACAAACACACAGTCGAACAAACACACGAGCAGACAACACACAGATGGACAAACACACAGTCAGACAAACACACAGTCAGGGCTGAAACACACAGTCAGACAAACACACAGACGGACAAACACACAGACGGACCCAACACACAGATGGACAAACACACAGACAAACACACAGACGGACAAACACACAGACGGACGCTTACACAGATGGACAACACACAGATGGACAAACACACAGACGGACAAACACACAGACGGACAAACACACAGATGGACAACACACAGATGGACAACACAGACGGACAACAAACACACAGACGGACAAACACACACAGACAGACAAACACACAGACGGTTAACACACCAGATGGACAAACACACAGACGGACAAACACACAGACGGACAAACACACAGACGGACAAACACACAGACGGACAACACACAGACGGACAAACACACAGACGGACAAACACACAGATGGACAAACACACAGTCAGACAAACACACAGTCAGACAAACACACAGTCAGACAAACACACAGACGGACCTTACACAGATGGACAAACACACAGACGGACAAACACACAGACGGACAAACACACAGACGGACAAACGCACAGACGGACAACACACAGACGGACAAACACACAGACGGACAACACACAGATGGACAACACACGGAAATGGACAAACGCAGACGGACACACAGATGGACAACACACAGACGGACAAACACACAGACGGACAAACGCAGATGGACAAACACACAGACGGACAAACACACAGTCAGACAAACACACAGACGGACCCAACACACAGATGGACAACACACAGACGGACAAACACACAGACGGACAAACACAGACGGACAACACACAGACGGACAAAACACACAGATGGACAAACACACAGACGGACAAACACACAGACGGACAACACACAGACGGACAAACACAGACGGACAAACACACAGATGGACAAACACACAGACGGACAAACACACAGACGGACAAACACACAGATGGACAAACACACAGACGGACAAACACAGACGGACAAACACAGACGAACAAACACACAGATGGACAAAACACAGACGGACAAACACACAGACGGACAAACACACAGATGGACAAACACACAGACGGACAACACACAGATGGACAAACACACAGACGGACAAACACACAGATGGACAAACACACAGACGGACAAACACACAGATGGACAAACACACAGACGGACAAACACGGAACGGACAGAAGCACACGGATGGACAAACACACAGACGGACAAACACACAGACGGACAAACCTTACACACAGACGAACAAACACACAGATGGACAAACACACAGACGGACAAACACACAGATGGACAAACACACAGATGGACAAACACACAGACGGACAAACACACAGACGGACAAACACACAGATGGACCCAAACACACAGACGGACAAACACACAGATGGACAAACACACAGACGGACAAACACACAGATGGACAAACACACAGACGGACAAACACACAGACGGACAAACACACAGATGGACAAACACACAGACGGACAAACACACAGATGGACAAACACACAGACGGACAACACACCAGATGGACAACACACAGATGGACAAACACACAGATGGACAACACAGATGGACAACACACAGACGGACAAACACACAGTGGGCAAACACACAGATGGACAAACATACGGTAAGACAAACACACACAGATGGACAAACACACAGATGGACAAACACACAGATGGACAACACGGATGGACAACACACAGACGGACAACACACAGATGGACAACACACAGATGGACAACACACAGATGGACAACACACAGACGGACAAACACACAGTAAGACAAACACACAGATGGACAAACATACAGTAAGACAAACACACAGATGGACAAACACACGGATGGACAACACACAGATGGACAACACACAGATGGACAACACACAGATGGACAACACACAGATGGACAACACACAGATGGACAACACACAGATGGACAAACACACAGATGGACAAACACACAGACGGACAAACACACAGTAAGACAAACACACAGATGGACAACACACAGATGGACAACACACAGACGGACAACACACAGATATGGACAACACACAGATGGACAACACACAGATGGACAAACACACAGACGGACAAACACACAGTAAGACAAACACACAGATGGACAAACATACAGTAGGAACAAACACACAGATGGACAAACACACAGATGGACAACACACAGATGGACAACACACAGATGGACAACACACAGATGGACAACACACAGATGGACAACACACAGATGGACAAACACACAGATGGACAAACACACAGATGGACAAACATACAGTAAGACAAACACACAGACGGACAAACACACAGTCAGACAAACACACAGACGGACAAACACACAGTCAGACAAACACACGAGCAGACCCAACACACAGATGGACAAGCACACAGTCAGACAAACACACAGACAGACAAACACACAGACGAAGACAAACACAGTCAGACAAACACAGATGGACAAACACACAGTCAGACAAACACACAGTCAGACAAACACACAGACGGACAAACACACAGTCAGACAAACACACAGTCAGACAAACACACAGTAAGACAAACACACAGTAAGACAAACACACAGTAAGACAAACACACAGTAAGACAAACACACAGACAGACAAACACACAGTCAGACAAACACACAGATGGACAAACACACAGTCAGACAAGCACACAGACAGACAAAACACACAGACAGACAAAAACACACAGTCAGACAAACACACGATGAACAAACACACAGATGGACAAACACACAGTCAGACAAACACACAGTCAGACAAACACACGAATTGGACAAACACACAGTCGGAGCTTTTACAGACAGACAACACACAGATGGACAAACACACAGTCGAGCAAACACACAGACAGACAAACACAGACAGACAAACACACAGTCAGACAAACACACAGACAGACAGCACACGGATGGACGAAGCACACAGTCAACAGAGCACACAGACAGACAAACACACAGACAGACAAACACACAGTCAGACAAACACAGTCAGACAAACACACAGATGGACAAAACACAGTCAGACAAACACACAGACAGGAACAAACACACAGACAGACAAACACACAGTCAGACAAACACACGGTCAGACAAACACACAGATGGACAAACACACAGTCAGACAAAACACACAACAGACAAACACACAGACGAACAAACACACAGTCAGACAAACACACAGATGGACAACACACGATCAGACAAACACACAGACGGACAACACACAGTCAGACAAACACACAGACGGACAGAAACACACAGACGGACAAACACACAGACGGACAAACACACAGTCAGACAAACACACAGACGGACAACACACAGTCAGACAAACACACAGTCAGACAAACACACAGATGGACAACACACAGACGGACAAACACACAGTCAGACGAAACACACGGTCGGGCAACACACAGATGGACAACACACAGATGGACCCAACACACAGTCAGACAACACACAGTCAGACAAACACACAGTCAGACAAACACACAGATGGACAACACACAGATGGACAACACACAGTCAGAACAAACACACAGTCAGACAACACACAGACGGACAAACACACAGACGGACAAACACACAGACGGACCTTACACAGTCAGACAAACACACAGATGGACAACACACAGACGGACAACACACAGATGGACAACACACAGATGGACAACACACAGTAAGACAAACACACAGATGGACAGCACAGTCAGACAAACACACAGATGGACAACACACAGACGGACAACACACAGTAAGACAAACACACAGGAATGGACAACACACAGTCAGACAAACACACAGATGGACAACACACAGTAAGACAAACACACAGATGGACAGCACACAGTAAGACAAACACACAGACGGACAACACACAGTCGAACAACAAACACACAGACGGACAAACACACAGACGGACAAACACACAGACGGACAACACACAGTCAGACAAACACACAGACGGACAGCACACAGTAGACAAACACACAGACGGACAACACACAGTCAGACAAACACACAGACGGACAAACACACAGACGGACAAACACACAGTCAGACAAACACACGAATGGACAACACACAGACGGACGCTTACCTGTGGACAACACACAGATGGACAACACACAGACGGACAACACACACAGTAAGACAAACACACAGTCAGACAACACAGACGGACAACACAGTAAAGACAAACACACAGTCAGACAACACACAGACGGACAAACACACAGACGGACAAACACACAGACGGACAACACACGGTAAGACAAACACACAGTCAGACAACACACGAATGGACAACACACAGACGGACAAACACACAGACGGACAAACACACAGACGGACAACACACAGTAAGACAAACACACAGTCAGACAACACACAGTCAGACAAACACACAGATGGACAACACACAGACGGACAACACACAGACGGACAACACACAGTAAGACAAACACACAGTCAGACAACACACAGATGGACAACACACAGTAAGACAAACACACAGTCAGACAACACACAGACGGACAACACACAGTAAGACAAACACACAGTCAGACAACACACAGACGGACAACACACAGTCAGACAAACACACAGTCAGACAACACACACAGACGGACAACACACAGACGGACAAACACACAGACGGACAACACACAGTAAGACAAACACAGATGGACAACACACAGATGGACAACACACAGTCAGACAACACACAGATGGACCCAACACACAGATGGACGCTTACACCAAGATGGACAACACACGAGTAAAAGACAAAAACACACCGCGAAGTCGAGACCAACACACACCAGACGGACAACACACGGTAAGGAACCAAACACGAGGTCCAGACAACACACAGACGGACAAACACACAGACGGACAACACACAGTAAGACAAACACACAGTCCAGACAACACACAGACGGACCAACACACAGTAAAGGACAGAAACTACACAGACAGACAACACACAGTAAGACAAACACACAGATGGACAACACACAGATGGACAACACACAGTCAGACAACACACAGATGGACAACACACGAATGGACAACACACAGATGGACAACACACAGTAAGACAAACACGTCAGACAACACACAGACGGACAACACACAGTAAGACAAACACGGTCAGACAACACAGACGGACAAACACACGAACGGACAAACACACAGACGGACAAACACACAGTCAGACAAACACACAGATGGACAACACACAGACGGACAACACACAGATGGACAACACACAGATGGACAAAACACAGATGGACAACACCACAGACGGACAACACACAGACAACGGACAACACACGGTAAGACAAACACACAGTCAGACAACACAGACGGACCTTACACAGTCAGACAAACACACAGACGGACAAACACACAGACGAGGACAACACACAGACGGACGAAACACACAGACGGACAACACACAGATGGACAACACACACAGATGGACAACACACAGACGGACAACACACACAGACGGACAACACACAGATGGACAAACACACGGATGGACAAACACACAGACCCGGACAACACACAGACGGACAACACACAGATGGACAACACACAGATGGACAACACGGATGGACAACACACGGTAAGACAAACACACACAGATGGACAACACACAGACGGACAACACACAGATGGACAACACACAGACGGACCAACACACAGACGGACAACACACAGACGGACAACACACACAGATGGACAAACACACAGACGGACAAACACACAGACAGACAACACACAGATGGACAAACACACAGATGGACAAACACACAGTCAGACAAACACACAGACGGACAAACACACAGATGGACAAACACACAGATGGACAAACACACAGATGGACAACACACAGATGGACAACACACAGACGGACAAACACACAGATGGACAAACACAGACGAGGACAACACACAGTCAGACAAACACACAGACGGACAACACACAGACGGACAACACACAGACGGACAACACGCAGATGGACAACACACAGATGGACAACACACAGACAGACAAACACACAGATGGACAAACACACAGATGGACAGCACACAGATGGACAAACACACAGACGGACAACACACGGATGGACAACACACAGATGGACAACACACAGATATGGACAACACACAGACGGACAAACACACAGATGGACAAACACACGGATGGACAACACACAGATGGACAAACACACAGCGGACAACACACAGATGGACAACACACAGATGGACAACACACAGATGGACAACACGAGACGGACAACACACAGACGGACAACACACAGATGGACAAACACACAGACGGACAAACACACAGACGGACAACACAGACGGACAAACACACAGACGGACAAACACACAGATGGACAAACACACAGATGGACAACACACGGATGGACAACACACAGATGGACAACACACAGATGGATAACACACAGATGGACAACACACAGACGGACAACACACAGGTGGACAGCACACAGATGGACAACACACAGATGGACAAACACACAGACGGACAACACACAGATGGACAGCACACGGATGGACAACACGGATGTGGACAACACAGACGGACAAACACACAGATGGACAAACACACAGATGGACAACACACAGATGGACAAACACACAGACGGACAACACACAGATGGACAACACACAGATGGACAACACACAGATGGACAACACACAGACGGACAACACACGAGACGGACAACACACAGATGGACAAACACACAGATGGACAAACACACAGACGGACAACACACAGACGGACAACACACGGATGGACCCAGCACACAGATGGACAACACACGGATGGACAAACACACAGACGGACAAACACACAGATGGACAAACACACAGATGGACAACACACACAGATGGACAAACACACAGACGGACAACACACAGATGGACAACACACAGATGGACAACACAC
This sequence comes from Homarus americanus, assembly GCF_018991925.1. Lineage (NCBI taxonomy): Eukaryota > Metazoa > Arthropoda > Malacostraca > Decapoda > Nephropidae > Homarus > Homarus americanus. Next base: position 48,163 of record NW_024722593.1, on the reverse strand, counting down.
AGATGGACAACACACAGACGGACAACACACAGACGGACAACACACAGATGGACAAACACACAGATGGACAAACACACAGACGGACAACACACAGACGGACAACACACAGATGGACAACGCACAGATGGACCCAACACACAGTGGACAACACACAGATGGACAACACACGGATGGACAACACAGACGGACAACACACAGACGGACAACACACAGATGGACAAACACACACAGATGGACAAACACACAGACGGACAACACACAGACGGACCCAACACACAGATGGACAACACACAGATGGACAACACACAGATGGACAAAAAGCACACAGATGGACAACACACAGATGGACAACACACAGATGGACAACACACAGATGGACAACACACAGACGGACAACACACAGACGGACAACACAGATGGACAAACACACAGATGGACAACACACAGTCGAACAAACACACAGACGGACAACGCACACAGACGGACAACACACAGATGGACAACACACACAGATGGACAACACACAGATGGACAAACACACAGACGGACAACACAGATGGACAAACACACAGATGGACAACACGCAGATGGACAAACACACAGACGGACCACACAGACGGATAACACACAGACGGACAAACACACGAAGACGGACAAACACACAGATGGACAAACACAGATGGACTAGCTTACACACAGATGGACAAACACACAGACGGACAAACACACAGACCAGACAACACACGAGATGGACAAACACACAGATGGACCCAACACACAGATGGACAAACACACAGACGGACAAACACAGACGGACAACACACAGACGGACAAACACTTACACAGACGGACAAACACACTAAATACAGACATACACTATGTTGTAACTGTACCACGAACATCACTACTGGATTATTATTATCATGTATTATCATTATTATTATCATTATTATTATTGTTATTATTATCATTATTATTATTATTATTATTATCATTATTATTATTATTATTATCATTATTATTATTATTATTATTATCATTATCATTATTATTTTTATCATTATTATTATCATTATCATTATCATTATTATTATTATTATTATTATTATTATTATTATCTGCTGAGTTAAGTTTGGCAACATCGCATTAGTTTAAGTTAGGTTAAGGTTATAATCTATTAACTGCTGGTAACACTGCTCTCTCTCTCTCTCTCTCTCTCTCTCTCTCTCTCTCTCTCTCTCTCTCTCTCTCTCTCTCTCTCTCTCTCTCTCTCTCTCTCTCTCTCTCTCTCTCTGTGTGTAACAGAAGGCCGTACTACCAACAGTGTGTGTAACAGAGAGGCAGTACTTGCCAACAGTGTGTAACAGAGAGCCAGTACATGCCCAGTACTTGACAGCAGTGTGTGACAGAGAGCAGTACCCACCCAACAGTGTGTAACAAGAGAGCCAGTACATGCCCAGTACTTGCCAACGGTGTGTAACAGAGAGCCAGTACATGCCCAGTACTTGCCAGCAGTGTGTAACAGAGAGCCAGTACATGCCCGGTACTTGACAACAGTGTGTAACAGAGAGCAGTACATGCCCAGTACTTACCAGCAGTGTGTGTAACAGAGAGCCAGTACTTGCCAACAGTGCCAAACAGAGAGCCAGTACATGCCCAGTACTTGCCAGCGGTGTGTAACAGAGGCCAGTACATACAGTACTTGCCAACAGTGTGTAACAGAGCCAGTACATGCCAGTACTTGCCAACCCAGTGTGTAACAGAAGGACAGTACATGCCCAGTACTTGCCAGCAGTGTGTAACAGAGGCCAGTACTTGCCAACGGTGTGTAACAGAGAACCAGTACTTGCCAACAATTGTGTAACAGAAACCAGTACATGCCCAATTGCCTGCCAACAGTGTGTGAAACAGAGAGCCAGTACATGCCCAGTACTTGCCAACGGTGAAGTGTAACAGAGAGCCAGTACATGCCCAGTACTTGCCAACAGTGTGTAACAGAGAGCCAGTACATGCCCAGTACTTGACAACAGTGTGTAACAGGGAAACCATGCCCAGTACTTGACAACAGTGTGTAACAGAGAGTAGTACATGCCCAGTACTTACCAACAGTGTGTAACAGAGGCAGTACATGCCCAGTACTTGACAACAGTGTGTTACAGAGGCCAGTACATGCCCAGTACTTGACAGCAGTGTGTAACAGAGAGCCAGTACATACTTGATGCCCGGCAACAGTGTGTAACAGAGAGCCAGTACATGCCCAGTACTTGACAACAGTGTGTAACAGAGAGCCAGTACATGCCCGGTAGGCACCAACAGTGTGTAACAACAGAGAGCCAGTACATGCCCAGTACTTGACAGCAGTGTGTAACAGAGAGTGATACATGCCCAGTACTTACCAACAGTGTGTAACAGAGAGCCAGTACATGCCCAGTACTTACCAACAGTGTGTAACAGAGAGCCAGTACATGCCCAGCACTTGCCAACAGTGTGTAACAGAGAGCCAGTACATGCCCGAGTACTTGCCAACAGTGTCTTAACAGAGCCAGTACATGCCCAGTACTTGCAACAGTGTGTAACAGAGAGCCAGTACATGCCAGTACTTACCAACAGTGTGTAACAGAGAGCCAGTACATGCCCAGTACTTACCAACAGTGTGTAACAGAGAGCCAGTACATGCCCAGTACTTGACAACAGTGTGTAACAGAGAGCCAGTACATACCCAGTACTTGACAGCAGTGTGTAACAGAAGAGCCAGTACATGCAGTACTTGCCAACGGTGTGTAACAAGAGCCGAATGCAATGCCCAGTACTTACCAACAGTGTGTAACAGATAGCCAGTACATGCCCAGTACTTGACCTGTGGTATGTAACAAGAGAGCCAGTACTGCAGTGCTTACCAGCAGTAGTGTGTAACAGAGAGCCAGTACATGCCAGTACTTGACAACGGTGGTAACAGAGAGCCAGTACATGCCCAGTACTTGACAAGTGTGTAACAGAAATTAGTACATGCCCAGTACTTGACAACAGTGTGTAACAGAGAGAGCCAGTACATACCCAGTACTTGACAACAGTGTGTAACAGAGAGCCAGTACATGCAGTACCCACGACAGCAGTGTGTAACAGAGAGCCAGTACATGCCCAGTGGCGACAACGGTGTGTGTAACAGAGAGCCAGTAACACGTACTTGATACTTGACAGCTTGAGGTGTGTAACAGAGCCAGTACATGCCCAGTACTTGACAACAGTGTGTAACAGAGAGCCAGTACATGCCCAGTACTTGACAACAGTGTGTAACAGAGAGCCAGTACATGCCCAGTACTTGACAACAGTGTGTAACAGAGAGCCAGTACATGCCCAGTATGACAACAGTGTGTAACAGAGAGCCAGTACATGCCCAGTACTTGACAACAGTGTGTAACAGAGAGCCAGTACTTGGCCAACAGTGTGTAAGAGAAGCCAGTACATGCCCAGTACTTGCCAACAAGTGTGTAACAGAGAGCCAGTACATGCCCAGTACTTGACAACAGTGTGTTAACAGAGCCAGTACATGCCCAGTACTTGACAACAGTGTGTAACAGAGACGTGATGCACCGCCCAATAATAATAATAATAATAATAATAATAATATAATAATTTCACGCTGTTAAATTTCCCGCTAAAAGTCATTAAACACCTAACACAGGGGCCACAGGGCCACACCCAACACAGGGGCCACAGGGCCACACCCAACACAGGCCACAGGGCCACACACAACACGGGCCACACCCAACACAGCGGCCACAGGGCCACACCCAACACAGGGGCCATAGGGCCACCCAACACAGCGGCCACAGGGCCACACACAACACAGGCCACAGGGCACACCCCAACAGGGCCATAGGGCCACCAACACAGGGGCCATAGGCCACACCAACACAGGCCACAGGCACACACAACACGGGCCACAGGGCCACACCCAACACAGGGGCCATAGGGCCCCGGGGCCATAGGGCCACACCCAACACAGCAGCCACAGGGCCACACACAACACGGGCCACAGGGCCACACACAACACGGGCCACAGGGCCACACCTACAAGAGGCCATAGGGCCACACCCAACACAGCGGCCACAGGGCCACACACACAGGCCACAGGGCCACACCCAACACAGCAGCCACAGGGCCACACCCAACACAGGGGCCACAGGGCCACACCCAACACAGCGGCCACAGGACACACACCGGGGCCACACAACAGGGCCACACACAACACGGGCCACAGGGCCACACCCAACACAGCGGCCACAGGGCCACACCCAACACAGGGGCCACAGGGCCACACCCACACCACAGCGGCCACAGGGCCACACCCAACACAGGGGCCACAGGGCCACACACCCAACACACAGCGGCCACAGGGCCACACCCAACACAGGGCCACACCCAACACAGCGGCCACAGGGCCACACCCAACACAGGGCCACACCCAACACAGTCATTATGAGACTCAGCTGCCAGATGTACGATAACTGTTCGTTCACCACAGGTAGCCTCCCCTAGACCGTGTTGGTCAATGTGGTGAGCATAACACACTGTAGTAATGACTGTATATACCTGAGGAGAGCATAGAGAGGCATAGAGGGGAGCATAACACACTGTATAAATGACTGTATATACCTGAGGAGAGCATAGAGGGGAGCATAACACACTGTATAAATGACTGTATATACCTGAGAGCATAGAGGGGAGCATAACACACTGTATAAATGACTGTATATACCTGAGGAGACATAGAGAGGGAGCATAGAGGGAGCATAACACACTGTATAAATGACTGTATATACCTGAGGAGAGCATAGAGGGAGCATAACACACTGTATAAATGACTGTATATACCTGAGGAGAGCATAGAGGGAGCATAACACACTGTATAAATGACTGTATATACCTGAGGGCATAGAGGAGAGCATAGAGGGAGCATAACACACTGTATAAATGACTGTATATACCTGGGAGAGCATAGAGGAGAGCATAGGGGAGCATAACACACTGTATAAATGACTGTATATACCTGAGGAGAGCATAGGGGGCATAACACACTGTATAAATGACTGTATATACCTGAGGATAGAGAGGAGCATAGAGGGAGCATAACACACTGTATAAATGACTGTATATACCTGAGGAGAGCATAGAGGGGAGCATAACACACTGTATAAATGACTGTATATACCTGAGAGGAGAGCATAGAGGGGCATAACACACTGTATAAATGACTGTATATACCTGAGGAGAGCATAGAGAGGAGCATAGGGAGCATAACACACTGTATAAATGACTGTATATACCTGAGGAGAGCATAGAGGGAGCATAACACACTGTAAAATGATGTATATACCTGAGGAGGCATAGAGGGAGCATAACACACTGTATAAATGACTGTATATACCTGAGGACATAGAGGAGAGCATAGGGGAGCATAACACACTGTATAAATGACTGTATATACCTGAGGAGAGCATAGAGGAGAGCATAGAGGGGCATAACACACTGTATAAATGACTGTATATACCTGAGGAGAGCATAGAGGAGAGCATAGGGGAGCATAACACACTGTATAAATGACTGTATATACCTGAGGGAGCATAGAGGAGATAAGAGAGCATGGGGAGCATAACACACTGTATAAATGACTGTATATACCTGAGGAGATAGAGGAGCATAACACACTGTATAAATGACTGTATATACCTGGGAGAGCATAGAGAGGAGCATAACACACTGTATAAATGACTGTATATACCTGAGGAGAGCATAGAGAGGGCATAACACACTGTATAAATGACTGTATATACCTGGGAGAGCATAGAGAGGAGCATAACACACTGTATAAATGACTGTATATACCTGAGGAGAGCATAGAGGGGAGAGGGGGGCATAACACACTGTATAAGACTGATATACCTGAGGAGAGCATAGAGAGGAGCATAACACACTGTATAAATGACTGTATATACCTGGGGAGAGCATAGAGAGGAGCATAACACACTGTATAAATGACTGTATATACCTGAGGAGAGCATAGAGGGAGCATAACACACTGTATAAATGACTGTATATACCTGAGAGCATAGAGGAGAGCATAGAGGGAGCATAACACACTGTATAAATGACTGTATATACCTGAGGAGAGCATAGAGGAGAGCATAGAGGGGAGCATAACACACTGTATAAATGACTGTATATACCTGGGAGAGCATAGAGAGCATAGAGGGAGCATAACACACTGTATAAATGCTGTATATACCTGAGAGAGCATAGAGAGCATAGAGGGAGCATAACACACTGTATAAATGACTGTATATACCTGAGGGAGCATAGAGGAGCAGGGGCATAACACACTGTATAAATGACTGTATATACCTGAGGAGAGCATAGAGGAGAGCATAGGGGAGCATAACACACTGTATAAATGACTGTATATACCTGAGGAGAGCATAGGGGAGCATAGAGAGGAGCATAACACACTGTATAAATGACTGTATATACCTGAGGAGAGCATAGAGGGAGCATAGAGGGAGCATAACACACTGTATAAATGACTGTATATACTGGGAGAGCATAGAGGGAGCATAGAGGGCATAACACACTGTATAAATGACTGTATATACCTGAGGAGAGCATAGAGGCATAACACCTGTATAAATGACTGTATACCTGGGAGGGAGCATAGGGGAGCATAACACACTGTATAAATGACTGTATATACCTGAGGAGAGCATAGAGGAGAGCATAGAGCATAACACACTGTATAAATGACTGTATATACCTGAGGAGCATAGAGGGAGTAGAGGCATAACACACTGTATAAATGACTGTATATACCTGGGAGAGCATAGAGGAGAGCATAGGGAGCATAACACACTGTATAAATGACTGTATATACCTGAGGAGAGCATAGAGGAGAGCATAACACACTGTATAAATGACTGTATATACCTGAGGAGAGCATAGAGGGGAGCATAACACACTGTATAAATGACTGTATATACCTGAGGAGAGCATAGAGGAGAGCATAACACACTGTATAAATGACTGTATATACCTGAGGAGAGCATAGAGGGTTAGTATAGAGGAGAGCATAGAGGAGAGCATAGAGGGGAGCATAACACACTGTATAAATGACTGTATATACCTGAGGAGAGCATAGGGGGCATAGAGGATTAGCATAGAGGAGAGCATAGAGGAGAGCATAGAGGAGAGCATAGATTATAGACTTAGTGGAGGAGATCTAGTGAAGTAGACGAAGGACAGCGATAAGTAAAACAAAAATGATCACAAGTATTTGGATGATAACATTGTTGACATGAGTCGGTGAAATGAGGTGAAAAAAGGAAGAATAATGAGGTAGAGACTTTACTATAACAACCACGACCATGATAACAACCACGACCATGATAACAACAACGACTATGATAACAACCACGACCATGATAACAACCACGACCATGATAACAACCGACCATGATAACAACCACGACCATGATAACAACCACGACCATGATAACCACGACCATGATAACAACCGACCATGATAACCGACCATGATAACAACCACGACCATGATAACAACCACGACCATGATAACAACCACGTCTATGATTACAACTAATAGAATCCTACAACTTTTCGTCAAATTTCTTATATATATTTTTTTTTTAATTTCTATGCATTAATCTTTAAATTATTTGGTATAATTATAAACGAAATAGACCCGACGAGAACGTACTGATGATCATGGTGGTACTAGCCCGCGCAAACTAGCAAAACTAGCCCGCGCAAACTAGCAAAACTAGCCCGCGCAAACAGCAAAGCAGCAAAACAACGCGCAAAGCAACAGCCCGCAAACCAAACCCGCGCAACAGCAACAACCGCGCAAACAGCAAAACAACCCGCGCAACTAGCAAACTAGCCCGCGCAAACAGCAAAACTAGCCCGCAAACACAAAACGCGCAAACAGCAAAACAACCCGCGCAAACAGCATACCCGCGCAACAGCAAACAGCCCGCGAAAGCAACTAGCGCGCAAACAAAACAGCCCCAAACAGCAAAACAGCCCGCGCAAACTAGCAAAACAGCCCGCGCAAACAAAAAAACACAGCAACAACCGGCAAAGCGCGAAACAAAAGCCGCGCAACCAAAACAACCGCAAAGCAAAGAAAACAGCAACAGCCGCGCAAACTAGCAAAAACCGCGCAAAAGCAAACAGCGAGCCGCGCAACTGCAAACAGCCCGCGCAAACTAGCAAAAGCCGCGCAACAGAAACTAACCCGCGAATAGCAAAACAGCCGCGCACAGCCCGCGCAACAGCAAACAGCGGCAAATAGCCCGCGCAAACTAGCAAAACTAGCCCGCGCAAACTAGCAAAACTAGCCCGCCAAAGCTCGCAATAAATAAACAAAGTGTGGTGGATGCATCTGGTGGTGGAGTAGCCTTCACCTCCACCCACCCACACATCCCTAGACATTCTTCCGTTATTCTTCTCTTATTTCACTCTAATACCTCCTTATTTCTCTGTGTTTACCACGAGGAGAGTTTAATAAATACGTCTACGTTATTATGGGACTGTAGTGAGGTGTTATGAGGAGCTGTGAGGAGATAATATATATATATATATGTGACTTTTTGCTGCAGGGCGTCTGACAGGAATTTCCAGCGCGGTGTTGCCAGAGCTCGACAACACCCGGTACAGGACGGCATGATGGGCCAGGACGGCATGATGGGGCCGTAGATCACCTGAAGAATATCCACCCCAAGCTTATTTTACCTTAACCTAAATTAACATTAACCTAACATTAACTAACCTAAACTAAACCTAACCTAACCCAAACTATCTACAGAAGTGAGGATCGAACACACACACACACACACACACACACACATATAATAAGAACTCGTGAGAATGAATGTGTGTGCGTGTGTGTATCAGGATTAGCACTCATAGAGCTAACTAACGCATCTTACTTTAACCAGACCTTCATAGCTGTTAAGTCGTCACCTGAAGCTGCCATCATTACCTGTAATATAATGAAAATAATGAGTGATGATGATAATAATAATAATAATAATAATAATAATAATATGTTCAGGTGTACTGTATATTGCCGGAAGGAAGAGAGGAGGAGGAAGAGAGGAGGAGGAGGAGGAAGAAGAAGAAGGAGGAAGGGGCGCCAATGCAGGTGTGTGTGTGTGTGTGTGTGTGTGTGCCCGGCCAGACCCCTTCAGGTTCTTTCAAGGTCACCGCTACCAACATTGTCTACCACTATTACCGTCTACTACCACTATTACCGTCTACTACCACTATTACTGTCTACTACCACTATTACCGTCTACTACCACTATTACTGTCTACTACCACTATTACTGTCTCCTACCACTATTACCGTCTACTACCACTACTACTGTCTCCTACCACTACTACTGTCTACTACCACTATTACTGTCTACTACCACTACTACCGTCTCCTACCACTACTACTGTCTCCTACCACTACTACTGTCTCCTACCACTACTACTGTCTCCTACCACTACTACTGTCTACTACCACTACTACTGTCTACTACCACTATTACTGTCTCCTACCACTATTACTGTCTCCTACCACTATTACTGTCTCCTACCACTATTACTGTCTACTACCACTATTACTGTCTCCTACCACTACTACTGTCTCCTACCACTATTACTGTCTCCTACCACTATCCGTCTACTGCCATTACTACCTTCCTACCACTACTACCTGCTCCTACCACTACTACTGTCTCCTACCTACTACTGTCTCCTACCACTACTACTGTCTCCTACCACTACTACTGCCACCACTATTACTGTCTCCTACCACTACTACTGTCTCCTACCACTACTACTGTCTCCTACCACTACTACTCACCCACCACTACTACTGTCTCTACCACTACTACTGTCTCCTACCACTACTACGCCCTACCACTACTACTGTCTACCACTACTACTGTCTCTACCACTATTACCTGTCTCCCTACCACTACATACTGTCTCCTACCACTACTACTGTCTCCCTGCCACTACTACTGTCTCCTACCACTACTACTGCTCCTACACTACTACTGTCTCCTACCACTACTACTGTCTCCTACCACTACTACTGTCTCCTACCACTACTACTGTCTCCTACCACTACTACTGTCTCCTACACAACTACTGTCTCCTACCACTACTACTGTCTCCTACCACTACTGTCTCCTCACACTACTGTCTCCTACCACTATTGACTGCTCCCTACCACTACTGACTCTCCTACCACTACTACTGTCTCCTACCACTATTACTGTCTCCTACCACTACTACTGTCTCCTACCACTACTACTGTCTCCTACCACTACTACTGTCTCCTACCACTACTACTGTCTCCTACACTACTGTCTCCTACACTACTACTGTCTCCTACCACTACTACTGTCCTACCACTACTACTGTCTACTACCACCACGGTCCATCCTCCTTCCTTCCCCACCTTCCGTTTCTCTCCCTCCTCCCTCTCTTTCTCTCCCACCCCTCTCTCCCACCCTCAACCTCCTCTCTCCCACCCTCCCCACCTCTCTCCCACCCTCACCCCCCCTCCCTCTCTTTCTCTCCCACCCTCCCCCTCTCTCTCCACCCCTCTCTCCCACCCTCACCCACCCCTCTCTCCCCACCCTCTCTCCCCCACCCTCACCCACCCTCTCTCTCCCCCTCCTTACACTCTCTTCTTCCCTCACCCGAAGACTTAAAGTAGCAGCCATGAAGAGCATCTCTCTCTCTCTCTCTCTCTCTCTCTCTCTCCATGTCGTGGTAGTATCGCCAACATAGATATACTTGCCCACCATAGTCCGTATCGGCGTGCGCTAGAACACACTCGTTCCTTAACAAACTGGAAACCACCCGCAACCTCTCGGGGCTTCACTTCGCTATGAACATAAGTTATTTACCACGAACCACCCGCCACACCTTCGTTAACCCGCAAAACGATACCACATAATCGATAAACATCACCGCACACTCGTTTTATTAAGCGACCGGGGCGGCTAGAACGCATTGACTAGCTGGTGAGGTCCCGTGTCGGTCATTGGTTGTCGTGGAATGATGTTGACCAATGAGAGGTCGCGTTACATAGCTTCTGGGTGGCTCTTGTCAACATTCCTCCGAGTTTGCGCCATCCAGTAAGATAAAAATTACGAGAATAAATTGTTTATATTATAATATTGTTTTTCTTGTGTTTCTAGTTTATGTGTTTTTTTTTGTTTTCTTTTGTTTTTCTTCTCGGACAAACAAAATATAATTATAATATTAAGAATAAATTTTCACAAAACTTACAACAAAATTACCAAGGAAAAAAAACACTATTAAGTAGTGAGGTGTGTGTGTGTGTGTGTGTGTGTGTGTGTGTTATCGCATTCACTTGTCTCGCACGCACACACAAACACATACACTACCCCTCCTCCTCCTCCACTACCCTCCTCCTTCTCCACTACCTCCTCCTCCTACACCTCCTCCTCCTCCACTACCTCCTCCTCCTCCCACTACCCTCCTCCTCCACTACCCTCCTCCTTCTCCTACCCTCCTCCTCCACTACCCTCCTCCTCCTCCCACTACCCTCCTCCTCCTCCACTACCCTCCTCCTTCTCCTACCCTCCTCCTTCTCCACTACCCTCCTCCTCCTTCTCCACTACCCTCCTCCTTCTCCCACTACCCTCCTCCTCCTCCTCCACTACCTCCTCCTTCTCCACTACCCTCCTCCTCCTCCACTACCTCCCTCCTTCTCCCTACCCCTCCTCCTCCTCCACTACCCCTCCTCCTCCTCCACTACCTCCTCCTTCTCACTACCCCTCCTCCTCCTCCACTACCCCTCCTCCTCTCCACTACCTCCCTCCTTCTCCACTACCTCCTTCTCCACTACCCTCCTCCTCCTCCACTACCCTCCTCCCTCCTCCACTACCCCTCCTCCTCCTCCACTACCTCCTCCTTCTCCCTACCCTCCTCCCTCTCCCCTACCCTCCTCCTCCTCCACTACCCTCCTCCTCCTCCTACCCTCCTCCTCCTCCACTACCTCCTCCTCCTCCCTACCTCCTCCTCCTCCCTACCTCCTCCTTCTCCACTACCTCTCCTCCTCCACTACCTCCTCCTTCTCCACTACCCCTCCTCCTTCTCCACTACCCCTCCTCCTCTCCACTACCTCCTCCTTCTTCACTACCCTCCTCCTTCTCCACTACCCTCCTCCTCCTCCACTACCTCCTCCTTCTCCCACTACCTCCTCCTTCTCCACTACCCCTCCTCCTCCACTACCCTCCTCCTTCTCCACTAACTCCTCCTTCTCCACCACCCTCCTCCTTCTCCACTACCCTCCTCCTTCTCCACTACCTCCTCCTTCTCCACTACTCCTCCTCCTCCTCCTCTACCTCCTCCTCCTCCCTACCTCCTCCTTCTCCTACCTCCTCCTTCTCCCTACCTCTCCTTCTCCACTACCTCCTCCTCCTCCTCCACTACCCTCCTCCTCCTCCCTACTCCTCCTTCTCCACTACCTCCTCCTCCTCCCTACCCCTCCTCCTCCCTACCTCCTCCTTCTCCACTACCTCCTGCTCTCCCCTACCCCTCCTCCTCCTCACTACCTCCTCCTTCTCCACTACCTCCTCCTTCTCCACTACCTCCTCCTCCCTACCCCTCCTCCTCCTCCACTACCTCCTCCTTCACTACCTCCTCCTCCTCCCTACCCCTCCTCCTCCTCCCACTACCTCCTCCTTCTCCACTACCTCCTCCTTCTCCACTACCTCCTCCTCCTCCACTACCCTCCTCCTTCTCCACTACCCCTCCTCCTCCACTACCCTCCTCCTTCTCCCTACCCTCCTCCTCCTCCACTACCCTCCTCCTTCTCCTCTCCCCTCCCCCTCCTCCCACTCCCCCCTCCTCACTACCCCTCCTCCTCCCCTACCTCCTCCTCCACCTACCTCCTCCCTCCACTACCCTCCCCTCCTCCTCCACTACCCTCCTCTCCTCCCACTACCCTCCTCCTCCTCCACTACCTCCTCCTCCTCCACTACCCTCCTCCTCCTCCACTACCCCTCCTCCTCCTCCTCCTACCCTCCTCCTCCTCCATACCCCTCCTCCTCCACCCTCCTCCTCCTCCTACCTCCTCCTTCTCCTACCTCCTCCTTCTCCCTACCTCCCTCCTTCTCCTACCTCCTCCTTCTCCACTACCCCTCCTCCTCACCACCTCCTCCTTCTCCACTACCCTCCTCCTCCACTACCTCCACTACCCTCCTCCTTCTCCACTACCCTCCTCCTCCTCCTCCTACCCTCCTCCTCCTCCACTACCCCCCTCCTCCTCCTCCACTACCCCCTCCTCCTCCACTACCTCCTCCTTCTCCACTACCTCCTCCTCTCCCACTACCTCCTCCCACCTCACTACCCTCCTCCTTCTCACTACCCTCCTCCTCCTCCTCCTCACTCCCTCCTCCTCCTCCCTACCCCTCTCCTCCACTACCTCCTCCTTCTCCTCCCTCCTCCTCCACTACCTCCTCCACCTCACTACCCCCTCCTCCTCCCCCTCCTCCTCCTCCCCTACCCCCTCCTCCTCCACTACCCCCTCCTCCTCCACTACCCCTCCTCCTCCACTCCCCTCCTCCTCCCTCCCCCTCCTCCTCCCTCCCCCTCCTCCTCCACCCCCCTCCTCCTCCACTACTCCCTCCTCCCCTCCCCCTCCTCCTCCTCCCCCCTCCTCCTCCCTCCCCCCTCCTCCTCCCTCCTCCTCCACCCCCTCCTCCACTCCCCTACCCCTCCTCCACTCCCCTACCCCCCTCCTCCCCTCCTACACCGGAAACATCTGAACCTCTTATCACACCGCCCACACTCACTCGCTCACTCCCCACACACCAGACTCTCTCTCTAACATCCTGGTGTGTTGCTGTTCCACATCCTGGTGTGTTGCTGGTGTGGCCACATCCTGGTGTGTTGCTGGTGTGGCCACATCCTGGTGTGTTGCTGGTGTGGCCACATCCTGGTGTGTTGCTGGTGTGGCCACATCCTGGTGTGTTGCTGGTGTGGCCACATCCTGGTGTGTTGCTGGTGTGGCCACATCCTGGTGTGGTTGGCCACTTATAACACAAACAAGAGTGTTTGTTGAGGTAAGTGTGTGTGTGTGTGTGTGTACCTGTGTGTGTGTGTGTGTGTGTGTACCTGTGTGTGTGTGTGTGTGTGTACCTGTGTGTGTGTGTGTGTGTACACGGGTTGAGATAAGTGTACTAAATATTATAACCACACGCACGTACACACAGTAGTATAGGCACACACACACACAATACACACACTATATCACTCAGTTCGTTATAACGGGCGTAACACTAACCTCGCCATTACAAACCTCAGATATTAGTCTTATATATTAACATTATTTCAATAACAGATCAAAAAGTTCCTTATATAAGACACCTTAATAAAGCCTCTTAGGGACTGACCTTAGGTCATCAGTAAGTCAGTCAATTAGTTCATATATCAAGGTTCACACTTGTTACTGGGCAGAGTGTTGCCATATCAAGTTGACACAGATTTATTTCTTTGTTATTAATAGGAAGTTTTTAACAACAACAACAACAACAACAACAACAACAACAATAATAATAACAATAATAATAATAATAATAATAATAATAATAACAATAATAGTAACAATAATAATAATAATAATAATAATAATAATAATAATAACAACTAATAATAATAATAATAATAATAACAATAATAAGATGGAGGGTGAGGGGGGCTGGAGTAAGGGAGGTGAACGCCCTACCTGTGTTGAACCAGCCCAGGTGAAGGTTAGTCTTACGTCATGTACCCCTCCTCTCCCTCTATCACCACTACTACTACTATCACCACTACCACTACTACTACCACCACTACTACTACCACTACTACTACTATCACCACCACTACTACTACTACTACTACCACTACTACTACCACCACTACTACTACTACCACCACCACCACCAGGTATGTACAAGACAGCCTCTCGCTAACACCTGTCCTGGGATGTTGGGTCTGCACACACACACACACACACACACACCTCTTCAACGTAACCGCTTTGTTTTCAAGTGTGACGTAATGCAGGTGTGATGTCATACAGGAATGATGTCATACAGGTGTGACATCATCTATCACATAAAGATGGCGGAGATAGCTCGTAGGGACTCGACCAAGAATACCTGCAGCCCTTCAGTGTGTGTGTGTGTGTGTCTGTGTGTGTGTGTGTGTGTGTGTGTCTGTGTTGTGTGTGTGTGTGTGTGTGTGTGTGTGTGTGTGTGTGTCTGTGTGTGTGTGTGTCTGTGTGTGTGTGTTTGTGTGTGTGTGTTGGTCAGAGTGAAACGGCACCTCCTCACCTGACAGAGTACCGCATCAGAAGCTTCTGAGAAAAATTAAGGCTCATGGTATCGAGGGAAAGTTTTAAATTGGATAAAATCTTGGCTCACCGATAGAACACAGAGGGTCAGCGTAGATGGTGTTAAATCTGAGTGGGGCCGTGTAACCAGTGGGGTTCCCCAGGGGTCAGCACTAGGCCCACTCTTGTTCATAATCTACATAAGCGATCTAGATACTGGGATCAGCAGTGACATAAGCAAGTTTGCGGATGACACCAAAATAGGGCGGCAGATTAATTCAGGGCAGGATGCAAATGCACTACAGGAGGATCTATATAAACTGCAGGAGTGGTCTGAAAAATGGCAAATGAAATTCAACACCAGCAAGTGCAGCGTACTAATATTGGAAGAAAAATACTGACAATGTATACAGCCTGAACAACATCAACCTAGAAGTCGACTTGTGAAAAGAGACCTAGAGGTACTTGTAAGCCCGGACCTACGGCCTAGAAAACAGTGCGTTAATGTTCGAAATAAGGCAAACTATTAGGTTTTATATCTAGAAGTGTAAGTAATAAGAGTGCAGAGGTCTTGTGCAACTATATCTTGCGCTAGTCAGGCCGCACCTCGATTATGCGGTTCAGTTCTGGTGCTATTATAAAATGAATATCAATTCACTAGAGTCGGTGCAGCGAAGAATGACGAAAATGATTCCGGACTTAGAAACCTTCCATATCAGGATAGGTTAAAAAACTAAACTTGCATTCCTAGAAAGACGAAGAGTGCGGGGAGATATGATAGAAGTATTTAAGTGGGTGAAAAGGAATCAATAAAGGTGATATAGATAAAGTTCTTATAATATCCGAGCAGGATAGGACTCGAAACAACGGATTTAAGTTGGATAAGTTTAGGTTTAGGAGGGAGATAGGAAGGAAATGGTTCTAAAAGAGTTGGTGGACAGGTGAATAAGCTTAACTTTGTAGTAAGTGCTGGAACGCTGCAAAGTTTCAAAAGGAGACTGGATAGATTCATGGATGATAGAGTGGTAGTAACTCTCGACAGGAGCTGCCATGCACAGGCCAACCGGCCTATTGCAGACTCCTTATTTTCTTATGTTCTATGTGGCAGTGAACAGTGACATTACCCACATGACTCTGACCTATGTATACTGTTAATGAATATGATGTATTTCTTTGTATATGAACCTCTGTCCTGTGTGTCAGTGAACAGTGACATTACCCACATGACTCTGACCTATGTATACTGTTAATGAATATGATGTATTTCTTTGTATATGAACCTCTGTCCTGTGTGTCAGTGAACAGTGACATTACCCACATGACTCTGACCTATGTATACTGTGTGAATATGATGTATTTCTTTGTATATGAACCTCTGTCCTGTGTGTCAGTGATACCACCCTCAAGACCTGACTGAATTACTCACAATAGGCAAACTGTACTCCAAGCTTTGTCGATAAATTTGTTAAACTTAAACAGTATCTAAGCCTGACCAGCCTCCCCTTGCTGGTGTGTGAGGGGCCACTGTAGGTCTATCTATGTAGGCCTATACCTCTCAGACTAACCACAGACAAACAAAGACCTTCCTCATCTCACAAGTATAACGAATACAGAAGAAAAGAGAATTGGATAATAAAGAAAGAGTAAACGTAAGTAAAAGAAAGAATAAAGAAGTTAATAAATAAAAAGACAATATAAGAGAAATTTGTTTCATAAAATATGGTAAAGTCTGTCTGTGTCTGTCTGTCTGTCTGTCTGTCTGTCTGTCTTAAGAGTGTCTCATTAATTAGCGAGGGAGTAGAAATTTTGAGAGAGGGAGAGGTGTTGGAGGGAGGGGGAGAAGGAGGGGGAGGAGGAGGGAGAAGGAGAGGAAGAGGAGGGGAGGGAGGGGAGGAGGAAGAGGAGGAGGAGGAGAAGAAGGAGGAAGGAAAGGAAGGAGTGGGAGGGAGGAGGAGAGGGAGGAGGAGGAGAAGGTGTTGGAGGGAAGGGAGGAAGAAGAGGAGGGAGGGAGAGATGTGGAGGAGGGAGAAGGAGGAGAGGAAAGAAGGGAGGGAGAGAGAGAGAGAAGGAAGAGAGGGAGAGGAAAGAAGAGAGAGAGAAAGAGAAGGACGTGTTTGAGGGAGGAAGAAGAGGAGGAAAGAGAGAGAGAGAGAGAGAAGAGAGAGAGAGAGAGAGAGAGAGAGAGAGAGAGAGAAGAGAAGAGAGAAGAGAGAGAGAGAAGGGAGGAGGAGGAGAGAGGGAAGGGAGGAGGGAGGAAAGGAAGAAGAGAGAGAGAGAGAGAGAGAGAGAGAGAGAGAGAGGGAGGAGGGAAGGGAGAGAGGAAGAGAGAGAGAGAGGAGGGAGGGAGGAGGAGGGAGTGTTGGAGGGAGGGAGGAGTAGTGAGCAAGGTAGAGTATTGACTTTAGTGTATAAATTATTTATTGCTGTGTACGTATTATGTATGTATGTATGTATGTTTGTTTGTATAGTATGTATGTATGAAAGTATGTATGTATGTATGTATGTATGTATGTATGTATGTATGTAAGTATGTAGGTATGTGTGGGTCCGTACACAAAGTTACACAGTGTTGCATAATTACCATCACCACAGGTAAGATGGGAAGAGCTCGGGTTCACCTCTCTCTCTCTCTCTCTCACTCATTCTCTAACTCTTTATTATTCTCTCTCTCTCTCTCTCTCTCTCTCGTCTCTCTCTCTCTCTCTGTCTCTGTCTGTCTCTCTCTCTCTAGCTTTTGTTTCTCTCTCTCAACCACCACAATATTGAACGCCCCTCTCTCCCTCCACCTCTGCCCCCTCCTCACCCCTCCCCACGTCTCTCCACCGTTGCTCTTTAGGCTCTACGCTATACCACTGCCTGCCTGCTGCCTCCCTTCACAAACAAGGTACCGCACATAATACGCTGGGGGTGTGGTGAGTGTGTGGTGGGGTGTGGTGGGTGTGATGGTGTGGTGGGGTGTAGTTGTTGTGGTGGGGTGTGGTGGTGGTGTGGTGGGGTGTGGTGGTTGGTGTGGTGGGGGTGTGGTAGTGGTGTGGTGGGGTGTGGTAGTTGGTGTGGTGGGGTGTGGTAGTTGGTGTGGTGGGGTGTGGTAGTTGGTGTGGTGGGGTGTGTGAGTGGTGGGGTGTGGTAGTTGGTGTGGTGGGGTGTGGTAGTTGGTGGTGGGGGTGTGGTGGGGGTGTGTGGTGGGGGTGTGTGTGGTGGGGTGGTTTGTGGTGGGGGTGTGTGGTGGGGGTGTGTGGTGGGGGGTGTGTGGTAGGGGTGTGGTGTGTGGTAGGGGTGTGGTGTGTGGTAGGGGTGTGGTGTGTGGTAGGGGTGTGGTGTGTGGTGGGGGTGTGGTGGGGTAGGGGGTGTGGTGTGTGGTAGGGGTGTGGTGTGTGGTAGGGGTGTGGTGTGTGGTAGGGGGTGGTGTGTGTGGGGGGTGGTGTGTGGTAGGGGGGGTGGTGTGTGGTAGGGGGTGGTGTGTAGTAGGGGGGTGGTGTGTGGTAGGGGGGTGGTGTGTGGTGAGGGGTGGTGGTGTGTGGTGGGGGTGGTGTGTGGTGGGGGTGTGGTGTGTGGTAGGGGTGTGGTGTGTGGTAGGGGGTGTGGTGTGTGTGGTAGGGGGTGTGGTGTGTGGTAGGGGGTGTGTGGTGTGTGTGGGGTGTGGTGTGTGGTAGGGGTGTGTGTGTGGTAGGGGTGGTGTGTGGTAGGGGGGTGGTGTGTGGTAGGGGTTGGTGTGTGTGGTAGGGGGTGGTGTGTAGTAGGGGTGTGTGTGGTAGGGGGTGGTGTGTGGTAGGGGGGTGGTGTGTGGTAGGGGGTGGTGTGTGGTAGGGGTGGTGTGTGGTAGGGGGTGGTGTGTGGTAGGGGGTGGTGTGTGTGGTAGGGGGTGGTGTGTGGTAGGGGGTGGTGTGTGGTAGGGGGTGGTGTGTGGTAGGGGTGTGGTGTGTGTGGTGGGGGTGTGGGTGTGTGGTAGGGGTGTGGTGTGTGGTAGGGGTGTGGTGTGTGTGGTGGGGTGTGGTGTGTGGTGGGGTGTGGTGTGTGGTGGGGGTGTGGTGTGTGGTGGGGGTGTGGTGTGTGGTAGGGGTGTGTGGTGTGTGGTGGGGGGTGTGGTGTGTGGTAGGGGGTGTGGTGTGTGGTGGGGGGTGTGGTGTGTGGTGGGGGTGTGGTGTGTGGTAGGGGGGTGTGGTGTGTGGTAGGGGTGTGGTGTGTGGTAGGGGGTGTGGTGTGTGGTGGGGTAGGGGGTGTGGTGGGGGTAGGGGTGTGTGGTAGGGGTAGGGGTGTGGTAGGGGTAGGGGTGTGGTAGGGGGTAGGGGGTGTGGTGGGGGTGTGGTGGGGGTGGGGTGTGGTGGGGTGGTGGCGTGTGGTGGGGTGTGGGAGGTGGTGTGGTGGGTAGGGGGTGTGGTAGGGGGTGTGGTGTGTGTGGTAGGGGGGGTGTGGTAGGGGGTGGGGTGTGGTGGGGGGTGGGGGTGTGGTAGGGGTAGGGGGTGTGGTAGGGGTGGGGGTGTGGTAGGGGTAGGGGTGTGGTGGGGTGTGTGGTGGGGTGGTGGTGTGTGGTGGGGTGGTGGTGTGTGGTGGGGTGTGGAGTGGTGTGGTGGGGTGTGTGGTGATTTTTTATTTTGCCGCTTACAGCGGCTACTTTATTTGCACCCCACACTCATCCTGTGAACGGTAGCGCAAAAGGATTACAGAGTAGAGTTTACAAAGGGTCATAATAATTAACCCCCGTTGTCAGGATATTATGGCACTGAATGTTACACAGTATTTCAATTACATTATTTGTTTAGTTCTATACATAAAGGGTAACTTATTCACAACTGTGTGAGTACAGGAGTGTGAGGCAGTATGTCTGGCCACAGGAGTGTGAGGCAGTATGTCTGGCCGCAGGAGTGTGAGGCAGTATGTCTGGCCGCAGGAGTGTGAGGCAGTATGTCTGGCCGCAGGGTGTGAGGCAGTATGTCTGGCCGCAGGTGTGAGGCAGTGCGTCTGGCCTCAGGAGTGTGAGGCAGTATGTCTGGCCGCAGGAGTGTGAGGAGGCAGTATGTCTGGCCTCAGGAGTGTGAGGCAGTACGTCTGGCCTCAGGGTGTGAGGGCAGTATGTCTGGCCGCAGGTGTGAGGCAGTATGTGTGGCCTCAGGGTGTGAGGCAGTATGTCTGGCCGCAGGGTGTGAGGCAGTATGTCTGGCATGAGGGTGTGAGGCAGTATGTCTGGCCGCAGGAGTGTGAGGCAGTATGTCTGGCCGCAGGAGTGTGAGGCAGTATGTCTGGCCTCAGGGTGTGAGGCAGTATGTCTGGCCGCAGGAGTGTGAGGTATGTCTGGCCGCAGGAGTGTGAGGCAGTATGTCTGGCCGCAGGAGTGTGAGGCAGTATGTCTGGCCTCAGGAGTGTGAGGCAGGATGTCTGGCCACACTTTGTTATTCACATTTGCGTGAGAGGTATTCAAGCACATTGTGTTTGGTTCTATACATGGGAACTGATATAGCTACTAAGTGCAAGAAAGTGGATACAATCTTAATATATCAGCTATCTTGCCAATAGAGATGACGTGTTGTGGTGGTGGTGGGTGTGGTGTGTGGTGTTGTGTGGTTAGGTTATGTTAGGTTATTATTTCTTGTGTTAAGGGCCCTGAGGGTGAGCGCTGCACCTGGTCTGGGTTTTCCCGCGCTAACATTGTCAACACGGGAGCCATCTGGACGCTCATTTGATCAACAAAACCACCTCAAATGAGAGCCTGAAAATCCATAAATTCTTTGTATCCATCCATGACGCGTTGTGTGCATGACTCACCCTCACCTCTATGTAGTTTCTGTATTCATGTTTTATGTATCTTGTAAGTGAGGGAGGAATGGGTCAATATTTTGTACTGGAGTGAAATCAATAAGCGCAAAATGTGAAGAATTTGGCGACGGATTCTCAAAGGCTCCTACGTTAAGTTTTCCTCCTAACTGGTGATGTGAGAACGTATCTAACTGTCTCACTTAAGCTACCACACAAAGATGGATTCTCAAAGGTTCCTAAGTTAAGTTTTCCTCCTAACTGGTGATGTGAGAACGTATCTAACTGTCTCACTTAAGCTACCACACAAAGATGGATTCTCAAAGGTTCCTAAGTTAAGTTTTCCTCCTAACTGGTGATGTGAGAACGTATCTAACTATCTCACTTAGCTACCACACAAAGCTGGATTCTCAAAGGTTCCTAAGTTAAGTTTTCCTCCTAACTGGTGATGTGGAGAACGTATCTAACTGTCTCACTTAAGCTACACACAAAGATGGATTCAAAGGTTCCTACGTAGTTTTCTCCTAACTGGTGATGTGGAGAACGTATCTAACTGACTCACTTAAGCTACCACACAAAGATGGATTCTCAAAGGTCCTACGTTAAGTTTTCTCCTAACTGGTGATGTGAGAACGTATCTAACTGACTCACTTAAGCTACCACACAAAGATGGATTCTCAAAGGTTCCTACGTTAAGTTTTCCTCCTAACTGGTGATGTGAGAACGTATCTAACTGACTCACTTAAGCTACCACACAAAGATGGATTCTCAAAGGTTCCTACGTCAAGTTTTCCTCCTAACTGGTGATGTGAAGGAAGGAAGGAAGGAAGGAAGGAAGGAAGGAAGGAAGGAAGGAGATGGTAGTAAGCACTTTACACCCACTTGTCTCCCCCAGTGTTTACCTCAAGTGCTTAAGCATCCACACTGCTTACAGCCTCCCACCCACACCCACCCACACCCACCTACACACCCCTACACATCACACACACACCCCACTCCTTCCCCCTCCACACATCCTCACACAGTATACAAAGTGACAGTAAAGTGTTAAAACAACAAGTAAAACTACCCTCCTCCCTCCTCCCTCCACTACCCTCCCTTCCTCCCTCCACTACCCTCCCTCCACTACCCTCCCTCCCTCCAACAATGACCCTAAATGGATAAATAATTATTTAAAGAATATTATTGGCCAAAGGAAGGCTGTAGGTAGGAGAATAAATGGTGGTGAAGTTTACCTCTGAGATTATTATAAGGTATTGACCAGTAGGGTTAAGACCTATATAAGAAAAGCCAAGAGGAATAATGAACTGAAGATAGCAAGGGAGGCGAAGTCAAACCCCAAGGGATTCTACCAAATGTATCAAACTAAAACACGAGAAAAGATTGGACCAATACAGTCAGATACCGGCGAGCTAACTGATAACGACGGAGAAATGAGCAATAATCTGAACAAATATTTTTCAACAGTTTTCACCACCGAAAATTTTAACATGATACCCGAGGCTCCGACTATATACAGAGATAGTGAAGAAAACAAATTAAGCGAGATAGTAGTGACTAGTAACGATGTTAGTAAGCAAATAGACAAACTAAAGCCTAATAAGTCACCAGGTCCCGATGAGATATTTGCCAGAGTATTAAAGGAATGTAAGGAAGAGCTTAGTATGCCCTTAGCAAAGTTGTTTAACATGTCCTTAAAAAACGGGTGTAGTAACAGAACCGGGAGGATAGCGAATGTAATACTGATTTTCAAGAAGGAGATAGATCACTATCCTCTAAACTACCGTCTAATCAGTTAACATCAATTGTAGGCAAATTACTGGAAGAAATCATTTCAAACTATTCTAAATCACCTGGAGAAGCCCGTTGATCAATGATTCCCAACATGGCTTCACAAGTGGGCGTTCATGTCTAACTAATCTATTAACATTACTTTCATCAGTTTTTGAATCAGTGGACGAGGGGCACGACTATGATGTGGTATATCTTGACTTTAGCAAAGCTCGACAGAGTCCCCATGAAAGCTAATAAGAAAAGTGGAGGCTCATGGCATTAAAGGTGATATTCTAAATTGCATTAGGGCGTGGTTACAGGACAGAAACAGCGAGTGAGCATTAACGACACTAAATCCGATTGGAGCAACGTCACTAGTGGAGACCAAGGCTCAGTACTTGGACCATTATTATTTATTATATACATAAATAACATAGATATTGGCGTAGACAACAACATAAGTAAATTTGCTGATGACACTAAAATAGGGCGTGTAATTAAAGCTGATGAGGACTCCGCAAAACTACAGGAAGATGTAGACAAAATTTTTGAATGGACTGAAAAATGGCAGATGAAATTCAATGTTGATAAATGTAAAGTACTCAGTATAGGAGATGTAAACAGGGAAACCAGATACCAGATGAACAACGATGATATAGAGAAACCGACTGAGAGAAAGATTTAGGAGTAATGATGAGTAGGAACCTTAAACCAAGTCAACAATGTATTAGCTGGGAACAAGGCTAAAGTACTGGGTTCATACAAAGGAGTGTTAGTTACAAGACTAGCGAGGTCATCCTAAACTATATCTTGTGCTTGTTAGACCTCACTTGGATTACGACCGTTCAGAGGAGAATGACAAGTCTAATCCAGGCATTAGGAACCTTGAGTACAGAGACAGGTTAAAGATCTTAATTTACACACACACACACACACACACACAAATATATACACACACCCACACAAACACAACACACACACACACACACACACACACAAGGGTGTTCACACTTCACCACACATTACTCCTACACACACGGAGGCAATTATTGGCACGAGGGAGGGAGGGAGGGGGAGAGGTGGAGGGAGGGAAGGAGGGAGGGAGGGAGGGAGGTGGAGGAGGGAGGAGGTGGAGGGAGGGAGGGAGGTGGAGGGAGGAGGGAGGTGGAGGGAGGGAGGGTAGTGGAGGGAGGGACGGGAGGTGGAGGAGGAGGGTAGGTGGAGGGAGGGAGGGTTGGTGATTCTGTCATATTAACAGACTGTCTGTCTGTCTCAGTGCACTGGGGTCACAGACTGGGGTCACAAGCTGGGGTCACAGGCTGGGGTCACAGGCTGGGGTCACAGGCTGGGGTCACAGGCTGGGGTCACAGGCTGGGGTCACAGGCTGGGGTCACAAGCTGGGGTCACAGGCTGGGGTCATGCTTGGGGTCACAAGCTGGGGTCACAGGCTGGGGTCACAGGCTGGGGTCACAGGCTGGGGTCACAAGCTGGGGTCACAAGCTGGGGTCACAAGCTGGGTCAGCAAGCTGGGGTCACAAGCTGGGGTCACAGGCTGGGGTCACAAGCTGGGGTCATGGTGCTGGGGTCACGGCTGGGGTCATGTTGGGTCACAAGCTGGGGTCAAGCTGGGGTCACAAGCTGGGGTCACAGGCAATGGTGCCACAAGCTGGGGTCACGCTGGGGTCAGTAAGCTGGGGTCACAGTTGGGGTCACAAGCTGGGGTCATGCAGGTGGCTGGGGTCACAGGCTGGGGTCAAGGTGGCTGGGGTCACAAGCTGGGGTCACAAGCTGGGGTCACAGGCTGGGGTCACAAGCTGGGGCTGGTCACGTTGGGGTCACAAGCTGGGGTCACAGGCTGGGGTCACAGGCTGGGGTTCCATTCATCATTGTTTTATTTTGGTCGTGGTGGAGGTGTGTGAGTGAGACGGAGGCGACGGTGCCAAATCTCCACAACAGGACGTGACTATGCGACTTAATCCGATAATATCTCTAATATTTTCTCCATTATTCTCTATATTTATCACCCTCTTCCCTTATTACCCTAAACATCAACGTCTTTACTTAAGTCCTGTTCGGTTTCCCCCCCGGCAGTCAATAATATTATGAGATTATCTTAGCTTGATGTGGCAACGCTGTACAATGCCTGTGAGTAAGACAGGAAATTGCTGAATGGTGACGTCATTGTACTACAGCATCTTGATTGGCTGACGAACGTCATGTTTACTACGATACTATTGGCCTACATTACTGTCAGGTGTGACGTCATCCTACTATCGGACACTCACGGACGGACACCTTGTAGTGCCGCGCTTACTGTTGGGGGGAGTGTAGTGACAAGGTGGTGCACACAGGTGGTACACACACACACACACAGGTGGTACACACACAGGAGGTACACACACACACTACTACTGTCATTGGTAATCAAGTATGACGATCATCCAGCTATGATACTATGATATGAGTTATTAAGGATGTCACCTTCGTTGGTGAGTTCTGAGGTGACTAAAGAGGCCGATACGGGACCGGCAGAGTCGATCACTGATGTTGGACGCGTGGGGCTACATCTAGTGCGGAGGGGCGGTGGCAGCGTCTTTCCGGCGTTGGCACTTGTCTGCCTCGGTATACAGTCGGGTTAACTCGAAAGTATTGACACCTTCTCGTGGTGCTCCTCCAAGCGTTACGGTGTGGGAGTAATCGTCTCCCAGGTGAGGGGGTCGATTAGGCACTTTTTCAGGTTTGTCTTAAGACTATCCTTATACCTCTTCAGTTGCCCGCCAGCGTTACGTTTACTTTCGTTAGGTGACTGTAAAGTAGCTACTTTGGCAGTCTAATGAGTGTCCATGAGGCTAACATGGCCAGTCCAACGTAGTTGTTCATGGATAAGTTAGCCCGATGCTCCTACAGTTGGTGTCAGTAAGAATACTGGCATTTGTCTGTCTTCCCAGCGAACTCGGAGGATGGAACGTAGACTACGTTGGTGAGAGTTATCAAGTGCCTTGAGGTGCCTCCTGTATGTGACCCATGTCTCACTGCCATACAGCAGGGGTGGGAGGACCGCTCGATATACGTGTAACTTTGTAGATAATTTCAGCTCCCTACAGCTGAAGACACGGTACAGAGTCTGCCAGAGGCTTGAGATGAACATCTGATCCGATGTTGAATCTCTTCATCGATGTCCGCGGTGGTGGACAGGTGGGAGCCGAGATACTGGAAGTGGGTAACATTAGAGAGGGTAGTACCGTTAAGCTGTGATGGTGGAGGTGTGGCTGAACCAGGGGCAGGCTGAGAGAGAATCTGAGTCTTGCGTAGGTGTTCAGGATCTCCTGTAGGTGTAGTGTTCAGACAAGGGTGAAGTCGTCTGCATACCGAAGTTTCAGTAATGGAAGCTGCCTACACCTTTAAGAGCTCGGGGATTCTCTCCCACATATTCTCCAGGAGAGAGTGGAGACGGCTGGTAAGCAGAGGTCCTCCTGCTTTATACACCTCGGCTGGGATTCCATCAGGCCCTGAGGCTTTGTTATTTTTCATCTGTTTGATGGCAGTAGCTACCTCATCCAGGATGGAGGATAGCTGAGGTGTCAGCTCTGGATGCTGAGGGACCTGCTGGAGTCGACATCCATATCAGTGTTTCGGTTAAGCAGTGAATGGTAGTGCTCTTCCAGCGCTGAAGGAGGCCTTTTCGTCGTTAATTAGGAGTTACCGTCAGATGGGTGGAGGGGCTGTGCCATGAGTGACTGGCCTATAACATGTTTTAGTGGACTTAAATGGCTCATCTTGTGTTGATCAGGTTTTTGTGCTTCACTGACTTTATTTTTAAACCAGTCGTTCTTATATTGGGAAGTTCTGGCCGCCACTTTCTTCTTGTGGAAGGTATCAGCTTTGGTCCGAGACTGAGGGTTGCTCTGCCAGTCAGTTAAAGCAGCACGTTAACATCGATGAGTACATTGATTGCCGGGTCATTGTCATTAATCCAGTCCTGGTGTATTGTGTCGATCTGGCCGAGGGTCTCTGCAGGTTTTGTCATGACAGTGTCGAGAATATCCCATTTGGTGCTGGGATTTGGGTTGTTTGGTGTCGGGTTGTTTATCAGCCCATGGTCGAGCTGCTCTCTGAAGACATGTGCTACCAAAACACACACACGCACACACAGGTAGCACGCACACACAGGTAGTACAGAAACACACACACACAGGTAGTAGGGCTGCATTATCCACACACCGACACCCTCCACTACAGCACGGGTTAACAGCGCCATGTGTGTGTTGTGGTGAATTATAGAACTAGTCGATACCTACACATATCCTTCTCCTCCTCCTCCTCTTCTTCCTCCTCCTCCACCTCTTCTTCCTCCTCCACCACCTCTTCTTCCCCTCCTTCTTTCTTAATTTTGTGTTATTTAATAAACAAACGGTGACGTCACAGCATACAACAGGATACGCACTTCTGACACTACCAACACCCAAGTGGGCTGTGTACTGCCTGACACAACACACACACACACACACACACTACACACACACACACGCACTAGTCGACCACAATTTAATCGTCAATAAAGCTATCGACCTCGGGTTTCAAAGAAGTCTCATACCATGGCTTACAGACTTCCTCAGTGACCGACGCCAAGCTGTACACTTCCGATGGGCTGTCTCCACCTTTCAGTCACTCACCTGTGGCGTCCCCCAAGGCACCAAGATGGGACCACTATGCTTCCTTATGCTTATCAATGATGCCCTAAGAGAAACCCCTGCTGCTGGAAATATGTCGACGACTCCACCATTGGGACCAGTCAACGCCCCGACTACACCGCCCTTCAGGATTTATTGAACAGTCTCCAAAACTGGGCCACCAACAACTATGTCACCATCAACCATACCAAGACCATGGTTATGCACATCAACCTTCTCCGACGTTGTCCCACCTCCTTCCATCACTTTAGGTCCCAACACACCCAGGTTGTAGATTCCACGAAGCTCCTCGGCGTCACCATAGACAACAAACTAAATTGGAAACCACACGTCAGTGAAGTTGTCACATCCTCCGTTTCGGTCTCCACCTCCTCCGCCGACTCAAGTCCCCGGAGTTCCTGCACACGAGCCCTCAGTGTTTACACAACATTCATACTTCCCAAGCTCACCTATGCCTCCCCACCTGGTCTTCCTCCCCAAATGCCACACAACGTAAACACCTGGAAAAAGTGCAAAGAGGCATGCAAGATTATTCTTCCCCTTCCTACTCCATATCAAGAAGCGCTCAACACACTGACCCTTTAGACTCTCACTGACCATCACTCACGACCTTATCTGCAATTTGGAGACTTTGCACCATCTCGACACTGGCTCCTACTACCACCAGATCCCTAGCCTGAGAATTGTGTTCGACACCACAACCACATCCAGCCCATACGAGCACGTACTGATCGCTATAAGAACAGCCCAGTCCCAACCATTGTAAAAATTATCAACAACTTGTAATCAACCAGTGTATTCACTCCCAGTCAATCTTACCTTTTGCACTGTCACTATGTTGAAATGCCCTGTAGTATGACCTTCTCCCACCTAGTTGTTATATATTGTATATTATTTGTAAATCAAAAGACCCATTCAGCAATTATGTAACTGTATATTTTCAGCCTTCCGGCTGCCATGCTCTTTCCTGTTAATTAATATTATTACTTCACAAACACACACTTACACTACACACACACTTACACTACACACACACACACACACACACACACACACACAGAAAGAAAAGGTCACTTGTACTATTGGTTTCGCTATAAAACAATGAACCACGCCCACACCCCCACCACCACGCCCACACCACTCACCACACCACCACCACGCCCCCACCACCACACACCACCACCACGCCCCCACCACCACACCACCACACCACTACCAAAGCCCACACTACGCCCCCACACCACGCCCCACCACCACCACGCCCACGTTAGACCTCACTTGGATTACGCAGTTCAGTTCAGGTCACCGTATTACAGAATGGATATAGAATTCTAGAAAGAATTCAGAGGAGAATGACCAGACTAATCCCGGCATTAGGAACCTTGAGTACAGAGACAGATTAAAGCATCTTAATTTACACTCGAGAGACGTAGAGTGAGGGGCGATATGATAGAGGTGTATAAATGGAAGTCAGGACTAAACAAAGGTGATATAACAAAGGTACTCAAACTATCCAACCAGGAGCGAACTCGTAACAATGGTTTTAAATTAGACAAATTTAGATTTAGGCGCGAGATAGGTAAACATTGGCCTGGAAATAGAGTAGTGGATGAGTGGAACAAGTTACCAAACATCGTCATTAACTAGAACACGCTGGATAGGTTAGGTTAGGTTGGTTGGATATATGAGTGATAGGGGTTAGGTGTTAACGGGACTGTCCAGTATGGGACAATAGTTACTGTTCCTTCAATCATATGTTGTTGGGTTACCACCACAAACAATGTACTGGAAATACTCTAACATTCAACGCCACAATATCCTGACCACTGGGGTCTGATGAACAACCCTTTGTCACCTCTGTTGTTCGCTACCGCTCACAGTACAGGGTGCACAATAAACTAGCTAACACTCACAGTACGGGTGCTCAATAAACTAGCTACTGCTCACAGGAGGAGTAATGTGCACAATAAACTAGTTGTCCGCGGGCAAATTCTAATTCACACACCCATACTGCTTGATGACGTCACATTTATTATTATTATTATTATTATTTTCTATAATTTCTAAAAGGCCAAAAGTAATTATAAAAAAAAAGTAATAAAATAATTTATGAAGACTTACCTTTTGTTTACATTATGTTGAAGAAATTACCGAATTATTCTGGTATAATTATTACACTCACTTATTACGGGTTAATATTGTTTATTACAGAGACTTATAACACTGAGGCAGCTCTACGTAATGTACTGAACGTCTGTGTGTTTTGACGTTATCCTGACACCGGTGCTGACTACACCCTGACACCACCGCTGACAACACAACACTGAGGCGGGGACACGGAACACGGAACACTCACTCACCTGTGTACAGCTGCCAGATGTCACCACCTACTGCTGCTGTGTACACCTACTGCTGTGTGTACACCTACTGCTGCTGTGTACACCAGCTGCTGCTGTGTGCACACCTATCTGCTGTGTGTACACCTGCTGCTGCTGTGTACACCCACTGCTGCTGTGTATCTCCACTGCTGCTGTGTACACCTACTGCTGCTGTGTCACCCTCTTGCCGCTGTGTGACACCTTCTGCTGCTGTGTACACCTTCTGCTGCTGTGGTACACCTACCGCTGCTGTGTGTACACCTACTGCCGCTGTGTGTACACACCACTGCGTGTGTACACCACTGCTGCTGTGTACACCTACTGCTGCTGTGTACACCTACCGCTGCTGTGACACCTACTGCTGCTGTGTACACCACTGCTGCTGTGTACACCTACTGCTGCTGTGTACACCTACTGCTGCTGTGTACATCCTACTGCTGTGTGTACACCTACTGCTGCTGTGCACACCTACTGCTGCTGTGCAATAATCTACTGCTGTGTGTGTACACCTACTGCTGCTGTGCACCCACTGCTGCTGTGTGACACCTACTGCTGTGACACCTACTGCTGTGTACACCTACTGCTGCTGTGTACACCTACTGCTGCTGTACACCCATCGCTGTGTGTACACCTACTGCCGCTGTGTACACCTACTGCTGTGACACACCTACTGCCGCTGTGTACACACCTACTGCTGCTGTGTACACCTACTGCTGTGTGCACCCACTGCCGCTGTGTACACCACTGCCGCTGTGTCACACCTACTGCTGCTGTGTACACCTACTGCTGCTGTGCACACCCACTGCTGTTTGACCTACTGCTGTGTGTACACCTACTGCTGCTGTGTACACCTACTGCTGCTGTGTACACCTACCGCTGTGTGTACACCTACCGCTGCTGTGTACACCACCGCTGCTGTGGCACCTACTGCTGCTGTGTACACCCATTGCTGCTGTGTAACCTGCTGCCGCTGTGTACACCTACTGCCGCTGTGTACACCCGCTGCTGCTGTGTACACCTACTGCTGTGACACCTACTGCTGCTGTGTACACCTACCGCTGTGTAATAATCTACTGCTGTGTACACCTTACTGCCGCTGTGTACACCTACTGCCGTGTGTACACCTACTGCTGTGTACACCTACTGCTGCTGTGCACACCTACTGCTGCGGTACACCTACTGCTGCTGTGTACACCCGTACTGTGTATAACTCAACTGCTGTGTACACCTACTGCTGCTGTGTACACCACTGCTGTGTGTGTACACCTACCGCTGCTGTGTACACCCACTTCTGCTGTGTACACCTACTGCTGCTGTGTACACCCACTGCTGTGACACCTACTGCTGCTGTGTACACCCTACTGCCGCTGTGTACACCCTACTGTTGCTGTGTACACCTACTGCTGTAATAATCTACTGCTGCTGTGGTACACCTACTGCTGCTGTGTACACCTTACTGCTGTGACACCTACTGCTGCTGTGTACACCTACTGCTGCTGTGTGTACACCTACCGCTGCTGTGTACACCTACTGCCGTGTGTACACCTACCGCTGCCGTGTACACCTACTGCTGCTGTGTACACCCTTACCGCTGCTGTGCACCTACTGCCGCTGTGCACACTCACTGCCAGACACCTACCGCTGCTGTGTACACCTACTGCTGCTGTGTACACCTACTGCTGCTGTGTACACCTACTGCCGCTGTGTACACTGCTGCCGCTGTGTACACCTACTGCCGTGACACTACTGCTGCTGTGTACACCTACTGCTGTGTACACCTTACTGCTGTGTACACCTACTGCTGCTGTGTACACCTACTGCTGTGACACCCGCTGCCGCTGCGTACACCTACTGCTGCTGTACACCTACTGCCGCTGTGTACACCTACTGCTGTGACACCTACCGCCGCTGTGTACACCTACCGCTGCTGTGCACCCACCAGCTGTGACACCTTACCGCTGCTGTGCACACCTACTGCTGCTGTACACCCATACTGCTGCTGTGTACACCTACCGCTGTGTGTACACCTACTGCCGCTGTGTAATACCCATCTGCTGCTGTGTGCACCTACTGCTGCTGTGTACACCCGCTGTGACACCTACTGCCGCTGTGTACACCACGCTGCTGTGTGACTACCGCTGCTGTGTACATACTGCTGTGTGTACACCTACTGCTGCTGTGTACACCTACTGCCGCGTGTAATCTACTGCTGCTGTGTACACCTACTGCTGTGTACACACTACTGCTGCTGTGTACACCTACTGCTGCTGTGTACACCTAGTGCCGCTGTGCACACCTACTGCTGCTGTGACACCTACTGCTGCTGTGTACACCCACTGCTGCTGTGTACACCTACTGCTGCTGTGTACACCTACTGCTGCTGTGACACCTACTGCTGTGTGTACACCTACTGCTGCTGTGTACACCTGCTGCTGCTGTGTACACCTACCGCTGTGTGTACACCTACTGCTGCTGTGTACACCTACTGCTGCTGTGTACACTACTGCTGCTGTGACACCTACTGCTGCTGTGTACACCTACTGCTGCTGTGACACCTACTGCTGCTGTGTACACCTACCGCCGCTGCACACCTACTGCTGCTGTGTACACCTACCGCTGCTGTGACACCTACTGCCGCTGTGTACACCTACTGCCGCTGTGTACACCCACTGCCGCTGTGTACACCTACTGCTGCTGTGACACCTACTGCTGCTGTGTACACCTACTGCTGCTGTGTACACCTACTGCTGCTGTGACACCTACTGCTGCTGTGTACACCTACTGCTGTGACACCTACTGCTGCTGTGTACACCCACTGCTGCTGTGCACCTACTGCTGCTGTGACACCTGCTGCGACACCTACGCTGCTGTGTACACCTACGCTGCTGTGTACACCTACTGCTGCTGTGACACACCTACTGCTGCTGTGTACACCTACTGCTGCTGTGTACACCTACTGCTGCTGTGACACCTACTGCTGCTGTGACATCCCAGCTGCTGTGTACACCTACTGCTGCTGTGTGTACACCTACTGCTGCTGTACACCTACTGCTGCTGTGTACACCTACTGCTGCTGTGACACCTACTGCTGCTGTGTACACCTACTGCTGCTGTGACACCTACTGCTGCTGTGGTACACCTACTGCTGCTGTGTACACCTACCGCTGCTGTGTACACCTACTGCTGCTGTACACCCACTGCTGCTGTGTACACCTACTGCCGCTGTGTACACCTACTGCTGCTGTGACACCTACTGCTGCTGTGCATAACCTACTGCTGTGTACACCCACTGCTGCTGTGACACTCCACTGCTGCTGTGTACACCTCCACTGCTGTGTACACCCACTGCTGCTGTGTACACCTACTGCTGCTGTGTACACCTCACCGCTGCTGTGACACACCACTGCTGCTGTGTAACACCTACTGCTGCTGTGTACACCTACTGCTGCTGTGTACACCTACCGCTGCTGTGACACCTACTGCTGCTGTGTACACCTACTGCCGCTGTGTACACTCACTGCTGCTGTGTGTACACCTACTGCTGCTGTACACCTACTGCCAGACACCTACTGCTGCTGTGTACACCCACTGCTGCTGTGTACACCTTACTGCTGCTG
Source organism: Homarus americanus (assembly GCF_018991925.1). NCBI lineage: Eukaryota > Metazoa > Arthropoda > Malacostraca > Decapoda > Nephropidae > Homarus > Homarus americanus. The sequence goes on along the minus strand of NW_024722593.1, from coordinate 14,529 downwards.
TGTACACCTACTGCTGCTGTGTACACTCACTGCTGCTGTGTACACCTACTGCTGTGTGTACACCTCACTGCTGTGTGTACACCTGCTGCTGTGTGTACACCTGCTGCTGTGACACCTACTGCTGCTGTGTACACCTGCTGCTACTGTGTACACCTACTACTGTGTGTACACCTACTGCTGTGTGTACACCTCCCTGCTGTGTGTACACCTACTGCTGTGTGTACACCTGCTGCTGGACACCTAGCGCTGTGTAACTACTGCTGCTGTGTACACCTACTGCTGCTGTGTAACACCTACTGCTGCTGTGTACACCCAATGCTGCTGTGTACACCTGCTGCTGCTGTGTACACCTGCTGCTGCTGTGTACACACTTACTGCTGCTGTGTGTACACCTGCTGCTGCTGTGTACACCTACTGCTGCTGTGTACACCTACTGCTGCTGTGTACACCTGCTGCTGCTGTGTACACCTGCTGCTGCTGTGTACACCTACTGCTGCTGTGTACACCTGCGCTACTGTGTACACCTACTACTGTGTGTACACCTACTGCCGTGTGTACACCCCTGCTGTGTGTACACCTACTGCTGTGTGTACACTCCCGCTGTGTGTGTACACCTGCTGCTGTGTACACACCTACTGCTGTGTGTTCACCCCACTGCTGTGTGTACACCTCCTGCTGTGTGTACACCTACTGCTGCTGTGTACACCTACTGCTGCTGTGTACACTCCACTGCTGCTGTGTACACCTACTGCTGTGTGTACACCTTCCCGCTGTGTGTACACCTGCTGCCGGGTACACCTACTGCTGTGTGTACACCTACTGCTGTGTGTACTTCCCGCTGTGTGTACACCTACTGCTGCTGTGTACACCGCCGCTGTGTACACCCGCTGCCGTTGTACACCTGACTGCTGTGTGTACACCTTACTGCTGCTGTGTACACCTACTGCTGCTGTGTGTACACCTACTGCTGCTGTGTGTACACCTGTTGCCGCTGTGTACACCTACTGCCGTGTGTACACCTACCGCTGCTGTGTACACCTACTGCTGCTGTGTACACTCAGCTGCTGCTGTACACCTGCTGCTGCTGTGTACACCTACTGCTGCTGTGTACACCTGCTGCTACTGTGTACACCTACTACTGTGTGCACACCTACTGCTGTGTGTACACCTCTGCTGTGTGTACACCCACTGCTGCACACCTTCCTGCTGTGTGTACACCTGCTGTGTGTACACTCACTGCTGTGTGTACACCTACTGCTGTGGTACACCTCCTGCTGTGTGTACACCTACTGCTGCTGTGTGACACCTACTGCTGCTGTGTACACACCTACTGCTGCTGTGTACACCTACTGCTGTGTACACCTCCTGCTGTGTGTCATTCCTGCTGCTGTGTGTACACACCTACCGCTGTGTGTACACCTACTGCTGTGTACACCTCCTGCTGTGTGTACACCTACTGCTGCTGTGTACACCTACTGCTGCTGTGTACACCTTACTGCTGCTGTGTACACCTACTGCTGTGTGTACACTCCACTGCTGCTGTGTACACCTGACTGCTGCTGTGTACACCTACTGCTGCTGTGTACACCTGCTGCTGCTGTGTACACTGCTGCTGCTGTGTACACTACTGCTGCTGTGTACACCTGTTGCTGCGTACACCTACGCGCTGCTGTGTACATCGCTGCTGTGTGTACACCTGCTGCTGCTGTGTACACCTACTGCTGCTGTGTACACCTGCTGCTGCTGTGTACACCTGCTGCTGCTGTGTACACCTACTGCTGCTGTACACCTGCTGCTGCTGTGTACACCTACGCTGCTGTGATATCTGCTGCTGCTGTGTACACCTGCTGCTGCTGTGTACACCTACTGCTGCTGTGTACACCTACTGCTGTGTGTAACAATCTGCTGCTGTTGTGTACACCTGCTGCTGCTGTGTACACCTCACACTGCTGCTGTGTACACCTGCTGCTGCTGTGTACACCTGCTGCCGCTGTGTACACCTACTGCTGCTGTGTACACCTACCGCTGGTGTGTACACCTTACTGCTGCTGTGTACACCTACTGCTGCTGTGTACACCTGCTGCTGCTGTGTACACCTACTGCTGCTGTGTACACCTGCTGCTGCTGTGTACACCTGCTGTGTACACCTACTGCTGCTGTGTACACCTGCTGCTGCTGTGTACACCTACTGCTGCTGTGTACACCTACTGCTGCTGTGTACACCTACTGCTGCTGTGTACACCTGCTGCTGCTGTGTACACCTGCTGCTGCTGTGTACACCTACTGCTGCTGTGGACTGGTGACACATAAACCAACTTTATCTAACAGAATTTAACATAAGGGGTGTGGGTGTGTGTGTGTGTGTGTGTGTTTACCTCTACACCAATACTGACTCACACCTGTTCTCACACCTGTACTACACCTGCCCCTTCAGGTAACGTGTTCCTGTAGTCATTAGTGTCACCAAATGGCCAACCTGTACGACCATACACCTCTCGACCAATCACAGCCGTTGTTACACCACCAATCACGGCTACTACTGTGACGGTGGTAGGTAGAGACACGGGTTACCACAGTGGTGTAGGAACACATTACCACAGCTCTACCACCACAAGGGCTCACGTGCAGTACTTATCAGATAACAGTTTGTGGCCACCAAGGTCAACAGGACATGACATTATTACAGCATATCCTTCCCGCCTCTACCTGACCTGATCTAACCCTTCCCGTCTCTTCCCGACTTAACCTAACCCTCCCCGTCTCTTCCCGTCTTAACCTAACCCTCCCCGACTTAACCTAACCTAACCAAACCCGCCCCATGCTTCCCTCAAACCATCACATAATTCTAACAACTTTGTCATGTAAAAGTGAAAGTAATTTTAAGAAAGGTTTAAACCACAACATAAAGCAATAGTGTTGTAATAATCTGTAATACTGTAGTACATTTTATCGAGTCTATTACACCTGTACAGTACTCATAGTTGTCAAGAGATGAAGTACTATTGAGTACTGTATTCAAGTAACATTTTAAAAAGTACTAAAAAAAAAACATTATTTAAGTATAGTTTTTCTCACAAGCCTCAAACAATAACCTAACCTAACCTTAAATAACGTTAAGGTGGTTAATGTTTAGGTAAAATAACTTTGGGGTGATTATGTGAACAAACGTAAAATGACTCACTTAAGCTACCACACAAAGATGGATTCTCAAAGGTTCCTACGTTAAGTTTTCCTCCCAACTGGTGATGTGAGAACGTATCTAACTGACTCACCCTGGTCATGGCGCTCGCCAGTGCCCCCCACCATCTGAGTAACACTTTCAAATTGCGCTCCCTCACTTAATTTTTTAACACTACACCACTGCCTAAATATCAATAGTTCGGTCATTTTTGCGTACCTTAATGTTAACATTAAATGATCAGCTTGTTGCCTACTGTTAATATTAGACACATTGGATAACCTCATGTCATCACGAGGCAACCTCTCACATTACAACTTATCGCAGCTCTTCTTATACCATCATCTTCAACTGTCCATGTTTCACTGTCATACAACATCATACTTCTCATGCCAGCCACATACGTTCTTCTTTTCATGCAGAGAGAAGGTCCTCTTGCTGTCAATAAAGGCAGCAACTCCCTTAACTTCCTACAGCCACTTCTGACTCTTGTAACTGAGTAGGCTTCAGCACCCCCACCAGCAGTGATCATGTCACCCAGGAACAGAACACATCAACACAGTCAGGAACATATCCCCAATGTTGAGTTTCTCCAGCCTTGCTGTGGGCATATAGTTATCTGCACATACAGAACATTTAAAGTCAGCAACCTCCTGCAGTCTACCACTCCTCCACTGCACCTCTCTTGTGTACCCACCTTCCACACTCACTGTACATTACGGAGTTGCTGCCAACACTCTTTTGGACAACAGAAGGAGGCTCAAGACAGACCCTGATGGGATTTTTCACCATTTACTCTCACAGAAGTTTGGGAGCCTACATAATGCCATAACCACTCAACAAGGAACTCCTCGATTCCTGGCTTTCACTGCCCATTGTACTACTCCACATAGTACACCATCAAATGCCCTCGCTAAGTCTACAAACAGGAAATAGAACTAAATCTCCGTCCCTGGATATTTTTTCTTGTACTGGCCATACATATTGCCTCTGTAGTCCCCTACTTGACATAAACCCAAACTTTCATAGCCAGACTTAACAGCTTCAAGCCCCAGTTCTGTGTTCAAGTGCATCACCTTTACCCTTGTAGGTATTCCTGATAACACTCTTCCTTCAGTTGTCTGGAACAGTACATTTCACCATGATTCCATTAGTCACTTTAGTCACCATTGACACGCCTATGTCATCTGATACTTTCAGCATCACAGTACTACAACTATTCCTGAACTTCCAGCTTCTATTCGGGTCTCCATTTTGTCAATAACTTTCTTCACCCATTCATCACTTTCAGTCCCTGGGCACGGTTCCCGTATTGGTTCAACTACCCCTAGGTACCCTCACATCCCTACTTCTCATTCAGTAAACGATTGTAGTAGTTTCTTCAAACATCCTTGATTTCATTATCAACAACCATATTACTATGGACGTTTTTCACACACTGTTTAACAACATCCTTGTTTCCATTCATTATATGCCTGTCTTTTCTGAACACCTTGACTCTTGTGTCTGCACTATTCAGCATATCCTCTAACGTATCTTGCCCATGGCCCTTAGCCTTGTAACTCTCTTCTGGCCCTATGTTTGGCCTCCTGGCACAGTAGTGTTCCTTATCACCACCCATCTTCCAGGCCGTATACAATCTGCCTTTCTTCTTTATTACTCTCTTTATTCAGTGTACCACTGCCATGTTGGGCCTTGTGAGGAGTCACACAGCTTGTCAGCCACTTGTCTTCTTGTTTGGGGGATTTCTGGCCACTTTCGGCCGAGTCAGCCACACTCAGCAGAACATCATTTAATTTTGGTCCAACATTTTGCTACATTGAATAAAATGTTTCCCTTTAATTCTGTTCGTACATTTTGTACACTTCCTCGTAACATACTATTATTTTTCTCTGCACCATTCCATCAACATGTGACACATAACCAGTCTGTGCTGCAGGGCACATTCTTCCTCCGCTATAAAACCCTAAAAACCTACCTATCGGATTTCCTGGCGAGAAAGCAACCAATTAGTGTTTTGGTCCCACCTGACCCACATGTAATTAGTCTACTCACCCTGTTCTTATATAAGTGTTTTCATGCAGTACAACCATGTCCATTACCTCCCCAAACTCAAGTCTTCTTTATCTTATACTCACCTTTCTACCGTGCACACCTTCTTAACCCTCAGTAAATGCACCAACATCAACGCTTAGGTCACCAGCTGCAACACTACAGTACATGCACCAACATCAATGTTAGGTCACCAGCTGCAACACTACAGTACATGCACCAACATCAATGTTTACGTCACCAGCTGCAACACTACAGCACATGCACCAACATCAATGTTAGGTCACCAGCTGCAACACTACAGTACATGCACCAACATCAATGTTTAGGTCACCAGCTGCAACACTACAGTACATGCACCAACATCAATGTTTACGTCACCAGCTGCAACACTACATACATGCACCAACATCAATGTTTACGTCACCAGCTGCAACACTACATACATGCACCAACATCAATGTTTACGTCACCAGCTGCAACACTACATACATGCACCAACATCAATGTTTACGTCACCAGCTGCAACACTACATACATGCACCAACCAACATCAATGTTTACGTCACCAGCTGCAACACTACATTGCATCATTCCTCCCACTTTGTTTCTCCTCAGTTAGCACAACTTGTGGTGAGACATAATGTTTTTTTTACGGGGATTAGCCCACCGGGCACAGTGTCACTGACCCACATCAGGGCCTGGGCGCAAAAATAATAATAATAATAATATATATATATATTATTATTATAATTATTATTAATAGTAATAATAAAGAACTAAAGAAATACAAAATGAAAAAATATCAAAAGTGAGAAATATATATGTTGTGTTGTTAATAGTAAGTGAAACAATTGAAACCCTGCAATTGTGTGTAAATGAGGCAGAAAGTCAGATCAGCAACCTGAGACTTGGTCACAATTTTTTTGATGCCATATGGCAGCAGGGTCTACCATAGATAACACATTATGCTTCCAATGTCTTCCCAGGCGGTAGTACCTCCCTGTTTGGTAGCTGTCACTAATATATTCAGTACCATAATTTTCCTATTCACCCTTTTTCACCTCTAACACTTTCTCCACCCACTTTTCGGCTCTACCCTTCCAGACTATTTTGTACAGTTGCGGAAATGTGTTTCTATCCCCTTGTGGTAACATGTGTCTCCAAACGGCCAACTTATATGGCCCTATGGCAAACCTATCCACCAATCACTCCCGTCGTTACACGACTAGTACCCATTCATTCATAAGCATTGATTCTACTACTGTGACGTTGCTGTTTGGAGACACAGGTTACCACAGGGAGTTTAAGAACACATTTCCGCAACTGTACCAGGTATTCCTGTCAGTGGTCTTGCTGATCCACCTATCTACCTTTTTTTTTCATATTGCAGACATCGAGCTTTCTTCGCTCAGTGACTCCACCATCTCACCTGCTGCTCCTCACATTGGTCCTATCTTAGACTTCCAGCTCTGAGCCCAACTACGTCGGTTTTCTTCCTATTGCGTGCAGTTTCCTTTTGACATTCATTCGTGTGGTTGTTGGTGATTTTATGTCAGACTTAATTTTGTTCTTGGTTGATTTTTTATGTTTGATAGAGTTATAGAGTTTTAAACAGAACGGGTTGTCCCACCCCCACTCATCCTGGTAAACCAGTACTAGTACGCTTGCAGCCAAGATGTTGTAGCAAAGCAGAGCCCACCAAGACCAGCTTCATGGACACACGGCACTGAAGGTGGTCGTGGGCCTGTTAAACGCTCATCCGGACACATCTGTGCAGGCTTAGAGCAGCCCAGAGTAGGCAGCAGAGATCAAGGAGGGCACAGTTCTGGTTGACCTGGATGCCATCAGACATGTGTTACATATGTCTGTGTTTTTGCATAAAGATGTGTACTATATTAATTTTGTATCAGTCTCGTTGCGAGTTTCTTGAAAGGAAGGAGGAGATAGGTAAAGTGTATGTACTTTGTAATATTTAGTTAATCTTGTATTGATGTGAATTATATTGGGTTTATGTATTCTATTATTTTGTAATCATATAATATTATGTACTTATATAAAGAAGTTAATAGTCTAATTGAGAAAGATGTACTGTTGTTGACATTCTGGCAAAGACTATATACGAAAGATAGGAGCTACTATCCTACCATTAAAAAGATGTATGATCTAAATCCACGACAGTGCTATCTATTGGAGCTAGCGCATCACTATACGGATCATCATAATTTAACGTTGCTAACTTGTCAATTTTTCATATGAAATATGCTTAAGATATGTTAATACAGTATAACTAATTATTATATATTTTCTCCATATAATACACATAAAATGCATAAATTAGTAGTTCATCTTGCTATGTTATAATAAATTATCAAGAATTGTTACCCCTTTAATTTTTAGTTATGTTTGGAACATATTTTTATATTTTATGTGTGAGTCATATAAATACCTATTTCTGGTAATCATTTAAGTCAACTGAACGACAACTCATTTTCTATGTTTAAATTAAATATTACATTGTTTTATTGGTCAGTAACAGTCAGTATTTTGGGGTGAAGGACATACGTAATAGTTTATTTTCCACAAAAATATAATATATAAATGTGGATCATGAAATAAAGTCTATAGACATATACATATAAACATATTTATTTGCAATATTTGATCTGTACATGTTATAATCAAGCTCAGGTAAATATCTGGACAACATTTTCAAGCCTTCCTGCAGTGTAATGCCTTGGAAAAATGATTGCATAATCTGGTTTTTTTGCTTCTATTTTCTGGGCTCTTTTTCTTTAATTACTCAGCCCCGGTCTTGTGACCATTGGAAGTACCTGTAAATATTTAAAAATCAGATTCTACTTTGCCTACAGAGTTTTCACATTGTTTGTAAATATAATAATAAATAAACCTGTCATATCGTATGTATATAATTCAAACTGTATCTTACATCCTTTGAGAATGAATAGTATACGTGAGGATGATCTTTCGTTATGCGGCATAACACACGGGTGTCCTCTTGCTGCCGTTTTGACAGTAAATGAATTTCGCGGTCACGTGACATAAAAATCTATAGTCTTCGCAGACGACACGCTGCACAAACGTCATCTGTTGTTTGGCTCAACACTTTTTAGGACCAAATCAAACATTTCCATCCACTTTATCTTTCGTAAATAGTGCTACTGTATTAAAAGGTATACAAGTTGGTGTTACTTTGATCCCTGATTACGATTTAAAGAATAGTTTCATATAATCACAGGTTATTATATGAAATGTATGTTCAACCAGCTGGAGGTAGTAAGGATTGTCTTCATGATTCTGGTCAGTTAACCAAAGCTAATATTTCAGAACGTTTGTCTGATTAATGGGCTGAGTGTTGAAGCACTGCTGAGGAGGATGTGATGGTGGCTACCAGTAAACAACAATGGATGCTTCTTGTAACTTACAAGGTGAAACAGCTAGTGGTGGAGGTCAGATGGACAGTGGGATGTAGAAGGTAGAAGGTGAGTGGGGTAGAGCAAGAGGTGAAGTGGGAGGTGAGGTGGTGGTGGGGACAGAGGTGGGGTGGGGGCAGAGGTGAGGGTAAGGGGTGGGGTGAAGGTAGAGGTGAAGGTGGGGTGGGGTAGGTGAGTGGAGACAGAGGTGGAGAGGTGGGGTGAGGTGAGGTGGGGTGGGGTGGGGTGGGGGTGGAGGTGGAGGATAAAAGGTGGGAGAGATGGGGAGAAGAGGCAGTGGTGAAATAGGGCTAAGGTGAAGGTGGAGGTAGAGAGTGAGGTGGGGCAGGAGGTGGGAGATGGGAGAGGTGAAGGTGGGAGAGGTGGAGATGAGGTGAAGATAGGTGAAGGTAAGGTGGTGAGAAGAAGATGAGGTGGGGTGAGTGAAGGTGGGAGACAAGAGGTGAGGTAAAATTGATGGAGACAGAGAGAGGTAAGAGGTGAAGGTAAGAGGTGGGAAGGTAAAATTGAAGGTAAGAGGTGAGAGGTGAGACAGTGAGAGCCAGAGGTGGAGGTGAGAGGTAGAATTGAGAGGTGGAGGTGAGAGGTGGAAGTGAGAAGGTGGAGACCAGAGGTGGAAGAATTGGGAGTGGGGTGGAAGGTGGGGACAGAGAGGAGTGAGACAGAGGTAAGAGGTGAGAGAGGAGTGGGGAGTGGGGAGCAGGAAGGTGGGGATGGGAGGAAGATTAAGAGAATTAGAGGGTAAAGAGACAGAAGGTAAAATTAGAAGGTGGAAGTTAGAGGTAAGAGCAGAAGGTAAGAGGTAGAAGGTAAAGGGTAGAAGGTAAAGAGACAACTAAGATAGAAGGTAGAGAGCAGAGGTGTAGACGGTAAGAGGTGAAGGTAGAGGTGAGAGGTAAGAATTGAGACGGTGAGGGTGGGGAGGTGTAAGGTGGAGATGGAATTGGAGGTGGAGGTGGGGAGGTGTTAAGGACAGAGAGGTGGAGGTGGAGAGGGTGGAGGTGGAGGTGGAAGTGCAGAGGTGGGGAGAAGGTGGAGATGGAAGATTAAGGACAGAGGTAAGGACAGAGGTGGGGGTAGAGGTTAAGGTGGGGAAGTGGAATTGAGAGAAGGTAGAGACAGAAGGTGGAGGTGGAAGGTAAGAGGTGGAAGGTGAGACAGAGGTAAGAGACAGAGGTAAGAGGGGGAGGTGGGGTGGGGTGAGGACAGAGGTAAGATTGGTGGAGGTAAGAGGTGGGGGTAGGGGTGGAGGTGAGACAGGTGGAGGTAGGAGGTGGGGTGGGGTAAAGACAGAGGTGGAAAGAAGGTGGAGATTAGAGGTGGAAGTGGAATTAAGAGGCAGAGGTAAGAGGTGGGGGCAGAAGGTGGGAGATGGGAGGAAGAGGGGTAAGAGGTGGGAGGTAAGAGGTGGGGGGCAGAAGGTGGGAGATAGGAGGAAGGAATTAAGGGTAAGAAGTGGAGATTGAAGATAAGAATTAGAAGGTAAGAATTGAGAGGTAAGAATTGAAGATAAGAGGTGAAAGGTAAAATTGAAAGGTAAAATTAGAAGGTAAGATTGGAAAGGTAAGACGTAGAGAGGTAAGAGGTAGAAGGTAAGAGGTAGAAGGTAAAAGACAGAAGGTAAGAGGTAAAGGTAAAGACAGAAGTAAGACAGAAGGTAAGGGTAGAAGGTAAGAGACAGAAGGTAGAGACAGAAGGTAAGAGGTAGAAGATAAGATTAGAGAAGGTAAGAGGTGAAAGGTAAGATTAGAAGGTAAAATGGGTGGAGAATAAAGACAGAAGGTAAGAGTTAGAAGGTAAAGACAGAGGTAGAGACAGAGGTGGAATTGAAGGTGGAAATTAAGAGAAGGTGAGAGGTGGAAGAGGTAAGAGGTAGAAGATAAGAGTTAGAAGGTGGGAAATTAGAAGGTAAGAGGTAGAAGGTAAGAGTTAGAAGGTAAGAGGTAGAAGGTAAGAGACAGGTAAGAGGTAGAAGGTAAAAAGACAAAGTAAGAGGCAGAAGGTAAGAGGTGGAAGGTAAGAGGTAGAGGTAAGATGAAGGTAAGAGACAGAAAGGTAGAAGGTAAGAGATATAGAGATAGGAATGGTGAGGTAGAGGTAGTGAGTGGAGGTGGAAGGTGGGGGTAGGAGATAAGAAGAGAGGTAAGGGTGAAGATTAGAGATAAGGAGATAAGAGTAGAAGGTGGAGGTGAAGTGGGTAGAAGATAGGGGTGGAAATTAAAATTGAAGATAAGAGGTAGAAGGTAAGAGGTAGAAGGTAAAATGAGAAAGGTAAGAGGTAGAGGTAAAGTAGAAAGGTAGAGAGGTAGAAGGTGGTAAGAGGTAGAAGGTAAATAGAAGGTAAGAGGTAGAAGGATAAGAGACGGAAGGTAAGAGTAGGAAGGTAAGAACAGAGGTAAAATTAAGAGGTGGAGAATAGATAAGAGGTAGAAGGTAAGAGTAGAAGGTAAGAGTAGAAGAGGTAAGAGGTGAAGGTAAGAGGTAGAAGGTAAGAGTAGAAGGTAAAGACAGAGGTAAGATTGAAGGTAAAGACAGAAGGTAAGAGACAGAAGGTAAGAGGTAGAAGATAAGAGGTAGAGGTAATTGAGATAAGAATTAGAAGGTAAGAGGTAGAAGGTAAGAGGTAGAAGGTAAAGACGGAAGGTAAGAGGTAGAAGGTAAGAGAGAAGTAAGAGGTAATGTAAGAGACAGAATAAGATAGAGAAGGTAGACAGAAGGTAAGAGGTAGGAATGGTAAGAGACAGAATGTAAGAGGCAGAAGGCAAGATGGTAGAAAGAGAATGTAAGAGGCAGAATAAGTACAGAAGGTAAGATGGGTAGATGTGTAATAAGTGCAGAAGCAAGAGGCAGAATAAGAGGTAGAATAAGAGGTAGAAGGTAAGAGGCAGAAAAGACAGAAGGTAAGAGGTATTGGAAAAGACAGAAGGTAAGAGGTAGAAGGTAAGAGATAGAAGGCAGAGGTAGAAGGCAAGAGGTAGAAGGTAAGAGGTAGAATAAGAGAAGATAAGAGGTAGAAGAGGCAGAAGGTAAGAGGCAGAAGGTAAGAGGTAGAAGGTAAGAGGTAGAAGGTAAGAGGTAGAAGGTAAGAGGTAGAAGGTAAGAGGTAGAAGGTAAGAGGTGAAGATAAGGTGAGGTAGAAGGTAAAGACAGAAGGTAAGAGGTAGAAGGTAAGAGGTAAAATATAAAGGTAAGAGGCAGAAGGTAAGAGACAGAATAAAAGAGGTGAATAAGATATAGAATGCAAGATGCAGAATGTGAGATGCGGGATGCGATGATAAGAATGCGCGATACGAGAATAAGTAAGATGGCAGAATGCGAAGATGCAGAATGCGAAGATGAGAATGCGAAGAGGCAGAATAAAAGAGCACGCACGCAAGAGGCAGAATGCGTTGAGGGCAAGAGGCAATAGCGTGAATGGGAAGATGCTGGTAATGCAAGAGGCAGAATGCAAGAGGTGCAGAATGCGAAGATGAGTAAGGCAAGATGCAGAAGGAAGAGAGAAGTGCAAGAGGCAGAAGGCAAGATGCATTGCAAGAGACAAGTAGGCAAGAGGCAGAATAAGAGGTAGTAATGCAGGTAGAATAAGAAATGGGAGGCAGAATGCAAGAGGCAGGCTGCAAGAGGTGCAGAAGGCATGAAGATTATAAGAGGGAAGATTGCAGAAGGCAAGAGGCAGAATAAGGTAGAATGGTTGTAGAATAAGAGTGCAGAATGCAAGAGGCAGAATGCAAGAGGCAGAATAAGAGGCAGAATGCAAGATTGCAGAAAAGAGGCAGAATGAGCAAGATGCAGAAGATGCAGAATGCGATAAGCAGAATGCGGGAAGATAAGTAGGTTGCGATGATGAGAATGCAAGATGATAATAATGCGGTGGTGATGTTAAGAGGCAGAATGTGCGAGATGTTGAATGCAAGAGGCAGAATGGGAAGATGGGCTGTAATGCAAGATGCGGAATGCAAGATTGCGTGCAAGATTGCGTTGACATGGGCGTAAGTGTGAAGAGTGCAGAAGGCAAGAGGTAGAATGCAAGAGGCAGAAGGTAAGATTGCAGAAGTAAGTGGTAGGTGCAAGAGGTGAAGTGTAAGAGTGGCAGGATGTAAGAGACATGGTTGCAAGAGGGGTGAATAAGAGACAGAATGCAAGAGGTAGAAGGTAAGATGTGTGCAGAAGGTAGAGAGAGGATGAGATGTGAAGAGGCAGAATAAGGGGAGAATGCAAGGAGACAGAATGGGCAAGAGTGAGAATAAAAGAGAATGTAAGAGGTGTGCGATGGAATGCAAGATGAGAATGTAAGATGCAGAATGCGAAGATGGGATAATGCAAGAGCAGAATGGAAGATATCAGAATGGCAAAGAGGGTGAGAATAAGTAAGACGAATGTTAAAGATAGCAGAATGGGGCAAGATAGGCCGCAAGAGCAAGTGGTGAATGCAAGATATATCGGGCAAGATATCAGAATGCAATATGCAGAATGCAAGATGCAGAATAAGGCAAGAGTGCAACAAAAAGACGCACGCAAGAGTGCAGGGCTGCAAACACGGTGAATAAGTAAGAGACAAGTAGTCATAAAAGAGTGCAGAATGGCAAAAACATTGCAGGCTGCAAGACAGAAGCTGCAAGAGGCAGAATGCAAGAGGCAGAAGGCAAGAGTGCAGAATAAGAGACAGAAGGGTAAGAGGTAGAATGCGTTTTTCAGAATAAAAGAGGCAAACAGTAAGAGATTGCAGTTAAGAGTGCAGGAAGGCAAGAGACAGAATAAAAGAGTGCGCAGAAGGTGTGGTTTCAGAATATAAGAGTGCAGAAGGCAAGAGCAGAATAAGATAAGAAATGATAAGGAGGACAGAAGGCAAGAGCAGCAGAATGCAAGAGGCAGAAGGCAAGAGGCAATGCGAAGATGCGTGAATGCGGGCGAGGCAGAATAAGAGACAAGAGGCAGAATAAGACATGGGCAAGAGACAAGATGCATGCAAGATGTAGACAAAAGAGACAGAATAAAAGAGGTAAAGACAGAAAAAGAGATAAGAGTGTATTGCAAGAGGCAGAAGGTAAGATGTAGAAGGTAAGAGGTGGTAGGTAAGAGGTAGAATGTGGGAAGAGGTAGACGGGTGAGAGGTAGAAAAGAGGTGAAGGTAAGAGACAGAATGTAAGAGGTAGAAGGGGGGTGGTATAAGAGGCAGAAGGTAAGAGAAGTATGAGGTGGAATGTAAGAGGTAAAGGTAAGAGGTAGAATGTAAGGGTAGACGGTAATGCAGGAGGTGAGGATAGAGAGATGAATGTAAGAGGCAGGGAAGGTGGTTAAGAGGTAGAAGTGCAAGAGACAGAATGCAAGAGGTGATAATGCAAGAGGATGAATAAGGTGTTGAGAATAAGATATATAAGTATGAGGCAGAAGTGCAAGAGGCAGAATAAGAGTGCAGAAGGCAGAATAGATTGTAATGCAAGAAGAAGAGTGGTGCGGGGTAGAATGTAAGAGGCAGAATAAGAGACAAGAGTGAGGTAAGAGGCAGAAGGTAAGAGGTAAGAAGGTAAGATTGTGAAGGTAAGAGGTAGAAGGTAAGAGGTAAGAGGCAGAATGTAAGAGGTAGAAGGTAAGAGGTAGGGAAGGTAGAGGGAGGCAGAGGTAGAAGGTAAGAGGTAGGTAAGAGGCAGAAGGTAAGAGGTAGGAGACAGAAGGTAGGAGGTAAGAAGGCAAGAGGTGAAGGTAAGAGGTGAAGAGGTAAGAGGTAGAAGGTAAGAGGTGAAGAAGAGGTAAGAGGTAGAAGGTAAGAGACAGAAGGTAAGAGAGGAATGTAAGAGGTAGAAGGTAAGAGGTAGAGCAATAATGCAAACTGGAACGAAGCACTGA
>NW_024722592.1:0-2694 GCF_018991925.1 Homarus americanus | reverse complement strand
GAACCTAACGCTTCTGTTTGCTCACGGTGATGATGGTAAACATAACGCTTCCTGGTACACACACTCCCACGATGGTGATGGTGAACCTAACGCTCCCTGGTACACACACTCCCACGGTGGTGATGGTGAAACTAATGCTCCTTGGTACACACACTTCCACGGTGGTGATTGTGAACCTAAACCTCCCTGGTACACAGACACCCACGATGGTGAACCTAACGCTCCCTGGCACACACACTCCCACGGTGGTGATGGTGAACCTCACGGTCCCTGGTACACAAACTCCCATGGTGGTGATGATGAACCTAACGCTCCCTGTTAAACACACTCCCACGGTGGTGATGGTTAAACTAACGCTCCTTGGTACACACACTCCTACGGTGGTGACGGTGAGCCTAACGCTCCCTGGTAAACACACTCCCACGGTGGTGATGGTGAACCTAACGCTCCCTGGTACACAGACACCCTCGATGGTGAACCTAACGCTTCCTGATACACACACTCCCACGGTGGTGATGGTGAACCTAACTCTCCCTGGTACACACACTCCCACGGTGGTGAAGGTGAACCTAACGCTCCCTGCTACACACACTCCCACCGTGGTGATGGGGATCCTAACGCTCCCTGGTACACACACTCCCACGGCGGTGAACCTAAAGCTCCCTGGTACACACAGTCCCACAGTGGTGATGGTGAACCTAACGCTATCTAGTACACACACTCCCACGGTGGTCATGGTGAACCTAACGCTCCCTGGTACACACACTCCCACGGTGGTGATGGTGAACCTAACGCTCCCTGGTGCACACACTCTCACGGTGGTGATGGTGAACCTAATGCTCCCTCTTACACACACTCCCATGGTGTTGATGGTGAACATAATGCTCCCTGGTTCACACACTCCCACGGTGGTGAACCCAATGCTCCTGGTACACACACACTCCCACGGTGGTGAACCTAACGCTCCCCGGTACACACACTCCCATGGTGGTGATGGTCAACCTTACCCTCCCTGGTACACACACTCCCAATGTGGTGATGGTGAACCCTAACACGTTCCTAGTACACACACACACTCCCACAGTGATGGTGCTGGTGAACCTAGCAACTCCCTAGTACACCTCCCACTGTGGTGATGGTGGATCTGTGCTCTCTTGCACACCTCCCATGGTGTTGATGGTGAACCTAACGCTCACTGGTGCACACACTCCACAGTGGTGATGGTAAACTAAACTCCTTGGTACACACACACTCCCACGGTGGTGATGGTGAACCTAACGCTCCCTGGTACACAGACACACAATGGTGAACCTAACCTTCCTGGTACACACCTCCCACGGTGGTGAACTAACCCTGGTACACACTCCCACGGTGTGATGGTGAACCTGCCTCATGCCCACTCCCAGGTGGTGATGGTGAGCACAAGCACTGGCCACCACGCTAGTGGTGAACCTGCGCTCTGGCCACACACTCCCACAGTGGTGATGGTGAACCACTCCTCTGTCACACTCCCACGGTGGTGAGTGAGTGAGTTTCCTGGTACATGCCAGATGGTGAACCTAACGCTCCTGGTACACACTCCCACATTGGTGATGGTGAACCTAACGCTCCTAATACCACCTCCCACGGTGGTGATGGTGACCCTACTGCTCCGAAACACACCTCCCACTGGTGATGGTGAAACTGCTGCTCCCTAGTACACACTCCTACAGTGAGGAGTGAACCTAACCTCGGCACACAGTGACGATGATGAACTAACGCTCCTTGGTACACACACTTCCCGTTGGTGATGGTGATCCTAACTCCCAGTACACACTGGTGACTCCCACGGCAGTGAACCTAACGCTCCTGGTACACCGCCACTGGTGGTGATGGTGAACCTGCTCTCTGTTGCACATCCCGGTGGTGATGGTGAACCTGCCTTCCTGTTACACACACTCCCATGGTGAACCTAACGCTCCCTGAACACACACTCCCACGGTGGTGACCTAACGCTCCTGGGACACACACTCCCACGTGGTGATGGTGAACCTAATGCTCTGGTTTTAGTGACAGTGACCCTGTTTTCCTTTTACTTCCCACGGTGGTGATGGTGCCTAACTCCATCGTGCCTCTCACAGTGGTGATGGTGAACCTAACGCTCCCTGGTACCTCCCCACATGATTGTGAACCTAGCGCTCCTGGTACACACTCACGATGGTGATGGTAGAGCCCTAACGCTCCCTGAGTACACACATTCGCACGGTGGTGATGAACCCTAACGGCTCCCTTGTGCACACTCCCACAGTGGTGATGGTGAACCTAATCCTCTGGTACACTCCAACAGTTTGTGATGGTGAACCTAATGTCCCTATTTTACACTCCCCAGAGTGGTGATGGTGAACCTAACGCTCCCTAGTACACACACTCCACGATGGTGATAAGGTAATCCTAACGCTCCTGGTACACACACTCCCACGGTGGTATTAGACCTAACGCTCCCTTATTGCACACACTCACGTGATGATGTGAACCTAATACTCCTGTTAAGCACTCACGGTGGTGATGGTGAACCTAACTCTCCTGGCCACACACCTCCCACGGTGAGCTGGTGAACCTAACGCTCCCTAGTACACACACTCCCACAGTAGTGACGGTGGTTTCCCTCACCATCCTAGTACACACTCCCACAGTGAGTGCTGATGAACCTAACGC
>NW_024722591.1:0-14783 GCF_018991925.1 Homarus americanus | reverse complement strand
AGACGACTGGTCGGTTTTGGCTTTGGAATTCCTGTAGCTGTGGGAGGATCGAGGTGATGATGTGGACGTTGTCTCTTGGTTGACTGTGTTGCAGCGCCTGCATGGCCGATTTCGAGTCCGTGTGAATTATGACGGACTTGTTGTGTTGTGTTGCAGCGTGTTATAGGGCCTTTGAGATTGCTACCAGTTCTGTTTGTAGGGTGGAGCAGTCGTTGGAAAGTCTTCATTGGAGGGTCTGACCTTGGGTGTAGAAGGCCGCTCCGGATCTATGATGTTTTGGGTCCACCGAGCCGTCTGTGAAGTATGATGCTGCATCAGCCGGTGTCTCGGTGGCTATGGCTTGGAGGGATATTTTTTTGAGGTCCTCCTTCTGGAGGTTGGCTTTACTGTCGCCGAGGTCGGTGAATTTGAGTGTGGCTGGTGGAGGGCTCCATGGTGGAGGAACAGTGTAACCATTGTCTCGTGTGTCTTGGTTGTTCTTGACGAGTGTTTCTGCTTGCAGGTGTCGGATGACCTCGCTTGCCTCGTGTGACCAGGTGGCCCCTCGCACTCTGTGGTCGAGGTGGAGGGAGGCACTGATTCGAATCTTGGCAACTGTGGGCTTGTCTGCTCTACAGATTTTGGCGAGGAGACCGGCTGTCACCTGCTTGACCCGTACTGCCAGGGGTGGTAGCTCGGTTTCCATTTGCAGATTGCAAATTCTGGTCCACATGGGTGCTCCGAGCATTGTCCTGAGAGCATTGTTTTGAATGACTTCTAGCTTAGCTATTTGGTCTTCTCTCAGTCCAATGAGTGCTGGAGCACTGTAATCTACCAGCGATCTGATGGCGGCTGTGTAGCAGGCTTTGAGCACATGAAGGTTTGCTCCTGCGGATTTGCTGGTGAGCGACCTCATTATATTGTGTCTGCTCTTCGTCCTGTGCCTGAGATACTCGAGTTGCGGCTTGAAGGTGAGTTTCTGGTCAAACAAGATTCCAAGACACTGGTGGGCGTTGGTCCAGACTACCGGCGTGTTTTGTATGGAGAGCATCTTGTCTGGTGTGTCTGTGCAGATGGCCATCGCTTTCGACTTGGCTGGATTTATCTTGAGTCCAAGTCTGTTGCACTCCTCTTCTATAAGTTGGAGTGCGTGTTGCGTGTTGGCTAGTCTGTTCGATCCTCTTACTATAAGCTGTAAGTCGTCTGCATAGCATAGGAGCTTGGCTGTTTGTCTGAAGGGAAGTTTGACCAGATTTTCCATCAGGACGTTGAACAGCATTGGACTGAGGATGCCTCCTTGTGGGGTTCCGTTTTCGTGGACCCTGTAGCTTGAGGTTGCTCCCTGAAAGCGTACTCGTGCTTCTCTCTGTGTGAGGTAGTTCTGGATCCACCCCAGCAACCTTCCCTTGACGCCTTTTTTAGCGAGCGTAGTTGTAATGGCCAAAGGATTTGCTAGTTCGAAGGCTTTCTCCAGGTCGAGGAAGACCACCAGAGCTGGTTTGTTGTCCACTGTGCTGAGTATCTCGGCGATGTTGTTGCCTGTGCCGGTGTTCTCGGTGTAAGCAAAGATGTGAGGGTGTGGGCTGCCTACTTTCCACTTGAGTCGGTTGAGAGCCATTCTTTCTCCGGTCTTCGCTATGCAGCTGAGAAGGGAGATGGGCCTCGGCTTGTCTGGTTCTCTGGGCTTCGGAATGGGCTGTATATCTGCCTTCTTCCATTCCGGTGGGAGTCTTTGTGCTGTCCACGAAGCATTGATGGCTTGCAGCAGAGCCTCGTGTCCGGCCGTACCGGCATGAGAGAGCATGGAGTAGGTTATCCTGTCGGCCCCTGGAGCTGTATCCTTGCTTCGTTTTAGCGACTTCTGGAGTTCTTGCTGGTTGAATGGTCTGTCAGTGTCATCTTCACTGTTGCAGGCCTCTTGGATCGTCTGGAGTCTGACCTGTCGCAGACGCCGTTGTGTCTCCTCCGCCTGTCTCGGGAGGTTCTTCGTTGCTGCTCGGTCAGAGAACAGTTTTGCAAGTCTCTCGGCTTCTTCTTCTGGGTTGGGATGAGTTGGTGGTGGTGGTGTTGCCTTCCCAGATGCCCTTCGGATCTGGGCCCACATCTTGCCCAGGGAGGTGTGCTCGTTCAGTTCGGAGCACCACTTGAGCCAGCTTACGTTTTTAATTTCTTCCTTCTCTTCCCTGGTATCCTTGACTATGACTTGCAGGAGATGTCTGTTTGTTGCCGTGGGATGTCTCCTGTAGTTTCTTCGGGCCATATTCACTCTGTGGTTGAGTTCTTTCACCCTGGGACAGTAGTACCAGTAATCATTGTACTGTCTTGATGTGGGTTTTGTTTTTGGGATAGCCTCTTCTGCCGCTAGGTGAAACGCCTCGACCAATTGGTGGTGGAGGGTTGTCTCATCCGCGGGTGCTGCGCCGGCCGGCTGTGATTTTTCGCGCCACTTAGCCAGGTGTTTCTTGAAGAGTCCCCAGTCTGCCTTTTGAGTGTTGTATCTCCATCTCGGGGGGGTGGAGTGGGGAGTTTGTTCACCTTCAGCGTTGTTAGGGTGGCGAAGTGGTCACTGGTCAGCGTGGGGTGTATCTGCCAGGAGGCCGAAGGCTGTAGTGTACTGGAGACGAAGGTTAGATCTAGCCTTCCTCCCCTAGTGTGGGTGGGCTCTCCGGTGTTCAGGAGGCAGATCTCGGGTGTATCTTGAAAGGTGGTGTATAGGTGTAGGCCGTCTTCATTTGTGGGGCTTGCCGAGCTTAGGAAGGGATGATGTGCGTTGAAATCCCCTCCTATGAGTGTGGCGTGGTCGGCGGCCGAAGCAAATAATCGAGTAACCTCCAGTGAGCCCCTTGGGTTCTTGTAGATGTTGTGAACAGTTAATTCCCGTTCTTGGAGGGTTACTTTGACGGCCTGTGTCTCGATGTTTTCCCCACATGGAAATTGCTGCGTGACATCGGCGGAGGGTATGCTTGACTTGACCAAGATCATACATCCTCTTGGCGGCCTGGCAGGCGGGCGGGCTTATATACAGACATTCTCCACCTCAGTGGCCACCTCATTGGCCACGAGTGCCGCATGCGTCATCCGCAAGCTACGCCCCACCTCCAAGAGGGAGGGACGGCCTTGGATGAACGATACTACCGCTGCGTCCACAGCACGCCACCTACTCCCACCAAACCGTGGGCGATGGAAGGAGGAATGCAGGGTAGCCAAGGCTCGTCTTGAGAAAAAACTGAGCTACAAAGAGGCCCTCCTTGCTGTACGCTCCCAAGAAAAGAAAAAACCAGCAGTAAAGAAAAACCAAGATAAGAAAACTCAACAGAAGCAGCCCACCACACAGAACCAAGAACACCACGTGGCCCGTGGTGCTGAAGCCCACGCGGCCAGTGGTGCTGAAGCCCACGTGGTCAACCTCTCCCTCTCTGAATTCTTCCACACCTATGAGGACTTAAAATACGAGGAGGAAGACGAACAAGAAGACCCAAACACAAACGAATGGACAATTCAAGAGAGCAAGAAGAGAAGGAGAGAGAGAAGAAAATCGACATCAAGCTAAGAAGACCAAGACATCCCCTCCACACAAGAAACCAAAACACAATCAAGCCGACCAAGCACTGAACATCCATTGCCCAACCCAACACGCACCTGACGCCTGACCTGACGCTTGACCTGACGCTAGCCTGGCCTTGTCTTGTCGCCTCCCTGCCGCGTCCAGCCGGGTTGTTGCTGCTGCCCCCATCTTATAACCCCTCACGCAAGCGGTGTTTAGCCACTGCATCTGTTCTCTCCTCCTAAAATTCACTTCAATCCTCCCTTTATTCTTCTCCTGAACCTCCTTCCCCCCTGTCACTAGCATTTTTCGATTCGATTCGGCGAAGCCACACCAGGTCCACCTGTAGTAGCAACCACAACAACATGACTGGACGAGGCAAAGGAGGCAAGGGACTTGGAAAGGGTGGCGCCAAGCGTCATCGTAAGGTGCTTCGTGACAACATCCAGGGTATCACCAAGCCCGCCATTCGTCGTCTAGCTCGGCGTGGAGGTGTTAAACGTATATCCGGCCTCATCTACGAGGAGACCCGCGGCGTCCTCAAGGTGTTTCTGGAGAACGTCATCCGTGACGCCGCCACCTACACCGAGCACGCAAAAAGGAAGACCGTCACCGCCATGGATGTGGTGTATGCCCTGAAACGGCAAGGCCGCACCCTTTATGGTTTTGGTGGTTAATCAACCTGATGGACGGGCGCACACCACCACCACCACCACCACCACCACGACAAACAAATATACGGACCTACTTTTAGGTCCACATTTAAATCGCTAAAGAGTTGGTTAGACACTGAGTAAATCGTTGAAAATATATCCAATAACATGATCCTCTCTAATTCTGGACTTGTGGTATGAGTATAGGTTGTGCGTGAACGTGTTGGAACCACTTCCTAGTAATTGGCAGGCAGTCAGTCAGTCAGTCAGTCAACATTCACCTAACCTCCAGGTACCTCACCTAACTTCCTGTAGCGTCACCGAACCTCACGAAATGTAACCCAATGTAGTTTATAATCTATCCTAACATGACATAACATAACCACGCACTATATTACTTCGGTAAGAGTAATGAGTTTTAATACGCAAAGTTGCAGTTATCATTCATGCATACATACATACATACATACATAACATGCTAGTGGCAGGGGGGATTGAAGTGAATTTTAGGAGGAGAGAATAGGTGCAGTGGCTAAACAGCGCTTGCGTGAGGGACTTTAAGCAGCAACTCGCCTGGATGCGGCAGGATAGAGTCAGGTCAAGCGTCCGGTGCATGTTGGGTTCCGCCATGGTTTCTCAGTGTTTGGTCGGCTTGATTGTGTGTGTTGTTTTGTTGTTTGGAGGAAATGTCTTGGTATTCTTCTTCTTAGCTTGAAGTTGATTTTCTTCTAACTCTCCTCTTGTTGTTCGTCTTCCTCGTGTCTGCTATCATTCTGTAAAGACTCTATATATGTATGTAGGTATGAGTGAGTAACAGTTGCCGGTTACAGTGATACTTCATATTCGCTGGTGTTGTACTGTATGGCTTCGGTATTTCTTAATATACAAACGGCACCGTTAGGGGATTGAGGTATTTAATAACCAGCCTACATTACTTATATATAGAAATAAATAATGTGGCTTGGACAATAATGACGACTACTCTCTCCTACCTTCCCCAAACAAGGGCTTTTCGAAAGTATACATTGGACACAAATGACTTAGTACATACATTGGTGGTTTAACAAAAGGCCTCATTAGAGATAGGTGAAGGAGCACACAGTGAACATACAGATTAATGTTTGCACGCGTAGATCATGTAAGGTGAGGTGTTGAACACCAGACACGTAGTGTAGTAACTCCCTCACAGATGGCGTTATGAGGGGCCTGATGATGTAGCAGTTACCTCACAGATGGTGTTATGAGGAACTTCACATGATGATGCTGTAGCCAAACATTCACTACGTGGTGTCGTAGCATCTTGGGGACACCACGTGGTCGACATGACTCACTCATTCAAGTGGGTGAGGTGTGGTCCCAGGCCTCTCTATCGTGGAGTCTCAGGGGAAGTATAACCGGGTACCTGGGACCTCACTGTGTGAAGCTGGTTAGCTAGCTTGGGTAAGACTCAACTGCCGAGTTGTTTTTCACTGAGTTAAGCACTGTTCACCACTATTCATCACTGGTTCCATTCCTTTGCCAAATGAGATAGTACCTTATGGCAAGAACTTGTTGATAGTCCGGTGGTGAGGAGGGTTCAGGGGAGTGAGTTGGTATCGGCCAACATATAAATAATAATAATAATAATAATTAACGGTTTATTGAAAGTGCTTGGCAGCCAGAAGGCTGAAAATATACAGTTACATATTTGGGGAATGGGTTACGAATTACAAATAATATACAAGTAACATGAGTGACACAAATAAGACATATAATAACTAGCTGGGGAAAAGCTCAAACTACAGTTCATTTCAACATAATGACAGTGCAAGGAGTAGTGTTTACTGGGAGTGAGTACACTGATTTATTACAAGTTATCGATAATTTTTACAATGGTTGGGACTGGGCTGTTCTTATAGAGATCAGTTCGTGCACGTATGGGCTGGATGCGGTTGTGGTGTCGAAGAGCAATTCTCGGACTAGGGATCTCAGGTGGTAGTAGGAGCCGGTGTCGGGGATGGTGTAGAAGCTTCTTACCAAATTTGCAGATGAGGTCGGGGTGATGGTCAGTGAGAGTCTAAAGGGTCGGTCAGTGTGTTGAGCGCTTCTTGATATGTGGAGTAGGAAGGGTAGAGAATAATCTTGCATGGCCTCTTTTGCACTTTTTCTAGGTGTTTACGTTGTGTGGCATTTAGGGAGGAAGACCAGGTGAGCTTGGGAAGTATGAATGTTGTGTAAACACTGAGGAGCTGGTGTGCAGGAACACCGAGGGACTTGAGTCGGAGTAGGAGGTGGAGACGGAAACTGGAGGATTTGATAACTTCACTGACGTGTGGGTTCTAATTTAGTTTGTTGTCTATGGTGACGCCGAGGAGCTTCGTGGAATCTAAAACCTGGAGTGTGTTCGGACCTAGAGTAATGGAAGGAGGTGGGACAATGTCGGAGGAGAGGTTGATGTGCATAACCATGGTTGTTGGTGGCCCAGTTTTGGAGACTGTTCAATAAATCATGAAGGGCGGTATAGTTTGGAGCAGAATTGTTGACGCTGATCCCAATGGTGGAGTCGTCGACATATTTCCAGCGAGCAGGGGTTTCTCTTAGGGCATCATTGATGAGCATAAGGAAGCAGAGTGGTCCCATCTTGGTGCCTTGGGGGACGCCACAGGTGAGTGACTGAAAGGTGGAGACAGCCAGCCCCTCGGAAGCGTACAGCTTGGCGTCGGTCACTGAGGAAGGCTGTAAGCCATGGTATAATAAGACTTCTCCGAAGCCCGAGGTCAATAGCTTTGTTGATGATTATATTGTGGTCGACTAGGTCGAACGCTTTAGTGAAATCAATGAAGGCGACAGCTACAGACGTTTTTCGTTTCTCGAGATGGCGGTATATGTAATCGAGAAAGCTGACAAGACAGTCAGTCAGTGGTGGAGGAAGTTTTCAGGTTGCCAAATTGCTGAGGGTCTACTACGACTCCTGCAATATCAGCAAAAGCCCAGCCAGTCGAACACAAAACTTTCACAGATTAGGCTGGGTATTGGTGTGATTGCAATAGGTCGTAGCTGATTTAAGGATTGTGGGTTGGTTGACTTGGGCACTGGTGATACATAAGAGGTCTTCCAGTCAGCTGGGCATCTGGCTTGACTGAGAGAAGCATTGATGATGGAGCATAGGGGTTTAGCAAGCTCCGGGGAGAACTCCTTGAAGCGTTTCATTGGTAAGTCAATGGGGGTGGTAGAGCGTTTTAATTTTAGTTTGTCCAGGCGTTTTGCTATTTCAAATACTTCTACTAAGTCAGTGGGAAGGGGGGGGGCTGGTAGGTAAGCAGGGAGAGTGGTTGTGTCAAGCCGGGGGAGCGTCTGGCATATAGTAGCGAAGTGTGTGTGTGTGTGTGTATACTACTGTACTTTTTAGATCCTCCTACGCAACCTAACCTATTATAGTTAAGTATAGTAGGCTATACACTATTTTGTTTGTATGTGTTATAAAATGAAATTGCATGTTATTATTTTTAATATTATTATTATTAATATTATTATTATTATTAGTAGTAGTAGTAGTATTATTATTATTATTATTGTTATTATTATTACATGCTAATATAATACTAAGTTGCCCGCCAGATTTCCTCAGAGATTGGAGGAGCACATTGGCGGCGGTGTTGTTTATACTCCGCCCGATTACTGATTCCTATTCACCGAGCCAGAGCTGGCGGGCGGCGTGTTATGTGCCACGTTTTGTTTCCCATTGGGCGTACCGCTCAGCTGGGGAGTAGGAGATTTCATAAAAAGAAAGTTTGAGTGGAGAGCACACCTTTTCCTTCACATACAGTTATCTTAGACCATCTACTAGTATAATAGTTTGCACAAAAATACTCTACACTCTTTCTAGGTTATTGTTATGTTTTTTTTTTTTTTTTTGATTTCTCATCAGATTGTGCATTCAACTAATATACACTATTAGTGTGTTTATTATTATGTTTTATAGTATTATTTCGTATAATATTGGGTAACACAATTAGAGTCACTAGTATAGTATATTTTCGGGGTTTATAGCAGTTTGTGGTCTAATAGTATCATGCTTTATGAGTGGTGTTCTATGTAGTGATGGATGATTAGGCAATAAAATATGCTTTGGGTGTTTATAGCAGTTTGTGGTCTACTAGTATCATGCTTTATGGGTGGTGTTCTATGTAGTGATGATTAGGCCATAAAATATGCTTTTGGTTTATTGCTAACAAAATATACTTTGCTCTACCGATGGAGTGCAAAACATGGTGAAACTTACATACACCGTTAATAAAGTATTGGTGGAAGAAGAAGAAGAAGTAAGAGGAAGAATTGTGGAGGGAATGAACAGTGAGACAATGTAAAGCCTCCAGGATGGCGGCAGCGTTTCTGTTATTAATATATAATAAGACAATAGGAAAATATGTTGTTGTCTCTACCTGTATTATTACCTTTGCGATAGCATGGTTCAATTTTTGGAGGACAGAGGAAGGAGCAGGAGGTTAGGAAGGGAGAGATAGTGTCTGTGATCCTCGGGTCACCACTCCTCGGATTGTGTCAGTTCAAGTTTAGAAGCTCCAACAACTTTCCCTGAATACAAATTGGCAACGTTTCGATTTACAACAGGTACCTACTTACTGCTACAGTAGGTAGGTGAACAGGGACCAAGGGGGCTAGGAAGAGTGTCCAAACAACTTGCCTGTGTGATGTAGTCGTGGCCAGAATTAGGTTAGGATACAGACACATCTGGCTAGTTAGTAACGCTGTACCCATAAAGGAACACTCAGCATGTAAACTTGGTGATACACCTTTAAAGCACTACTATATTATTGAATGTGACACTGTCAAAGACTTCAGGCCACCTCACTTATTGTATCTTGAACTATGTCATTACTTCATTGAGGACATTACATTCTTGCTCTTTATCCCAAATTGGCTAGCCCACACTGGTAAATGTGTACTGTACTGTCAATGAATCTGATGTATTTCTTTGTGTATGAACCTGACTGAAAATAAGGTCGCCTCCCTGGCTGCTGCTGCTGCTAAAGCTGCTTCTGCTTCTGCTTCTGCGCCCTTCTAAGTCCCGTTTAAGTCCCCCACCCCAGGCCCCCGCAGTACCCCTTCACATCTACACCATTCAAAAACAATTTCACTCAATTTGCACAGAGTGTTATCCTGCAAAACGTTGATGTCGTATATTTCTCTCTTTAAGTGATATCCTGTGGCTCCGAAAGGAGCCTGTTTGGTTAGGTTGTCTTGTGTGAACGAACCTTGGGTTCTTCTTTCTTCTCTGTCTTCTTGGGGAGGAGCACAGCTTGGATGTTAGGAAGGACACCCCCTTGGGCAATGGTGACTCCAGACAGGAGCTTGTTCAGCTCCTCGTCATTGCGAATGGCAAGCTGAAGATGACGCGGGATAATGCGGGTCTTCTTGTTGTCGCGGGCGGCGTTACCGGCCAGCTCGAGCACTTCTGCTGCCAGGTACTCCATGACGGCTGCAAGGTACACAGGTGCACCTGCACCAACACGCTCAGCATAGTTGCCTTTACGCAAGAGACGGTGGATCCTACCCATGGGGAACTGGAGTCCGGCCCTGCTAGAACGGGACTTTGACTTGCCCTTCACCTTGCCTCCCTTGCCGCGTCCTGACATGTTGCTGCTGCTGCTTTTCGTGATAGGAGTTAAATTTCCGCCCGCCACCTTGGTCCTTTATACCAAGCTCAGGATCAGGCCAGGTGGCCGTCTCGCGGACCCAACCAATGTAAGAGAGCCGTAGCTGCAGCCAGTCTGATCCTGAGCGGCCCGCTCGGTATATAAGGAAAAGTTAGTCGGGCCAGTTTTCAATTCTCTCGCTCCGCGCCACGAGTAACTGTGCTGCCATGCCTCCCAAAACTTCCGGAAAGGCTGCCAAGAAGGCTGGAAAGGCCCAGAAGGCCATTGCCAAGGGTGACAAGAAGAAGAAGCGCAGGAGGAAGGAAAGCTACAGCATCTACATCTACAAGGTACTGAAGCAAGTGCACCCCGACACAGGAGTCTCCTCCAAAGCTATGTCCATCATGAACTCTTTCGTGAACGACATCTTCGAGCGCATCGCTGCCGAGGCTTCCCGCCTGGCGCACTACAACAAACGCTCCACCATTACAAGTCGGGAAATCCAGACAGCTGTCCGACTCTTGCTGCCCGGTGAACTGGCCAAGCATGCCGTGTCTGAGGGCACCAAGGCTGTCACCAAGTACACCTCTTCCAAGTAAGAGGTTACTTGTGCACAACAAACACGCCATCCCAATACTACAACTTAATCGGCTCCATCGGAGCCACAGTTACATGTTAAAGAGACAGTTACCGACAGTGATATATTGAGAGGGAAATAAAAAAAAAAAAAAATTATAATAATCTGGGAAATAAAAAAAAAAAAAAATTATAATAATCTGCATTCTCTATTGGCGTAGAAACCGGACTAAATCGAAACATAATAAATAAATAAATAAATTCTGCGTGGAGTACTTTTACACCCACTGCAAAGTGACATACATGGAGTGTGTTTGGGCTTCATTTCATGTTTGCAGCACGCCTATTTCATGTAAACAATTTATTTTATTTTATTGTATTTTATTGTATTTTCTTTTATTTTATTTATTTATTTACTTACTTATTCTTTATATATTTATTTGTTACTAGCTCTTGTTTGTTTCACCCACCCACCTCCCGAATTGATGACCTACTATACATTCGTGCCTGCACGACTGTTACCAACTTACCGTTAGGCGATTTGGGTAACCGAAATTAACGCTCTCCTACCACCAGCCATTTCGATTGTCATGAAAATTATCTTCAGAACAGTTCTTTGGCCCTGAGAAGGGCCGAGTTATAGATGTCTGGTAGGTTTTGTTGTGCTTTTTCTTTTTCCCCAAGGAAGAGGACTTAAGCACGCTCTCCGCGGATGCGCCGGGCCAGCTGGATGTCCTTGGGCATGATGGTAACGCGCTTGGCGTGAATGGCACACAGGTTGGTGTCCTCGAAAAGACCCACCAGGTAAGCCTCAGGGGCTTCCTGCAGAGCCATGACGGCAGACGACTGGAAGCGCAGGTCAGTCTTGAAATCCTGGGCGATCTCACGCACCAGGCGCTGGAAGGGCAGCTTCCTGATGAGTAGCTCTGTGCTCTTCTGGTAACGACGGATCTCACGAAGGGCGACGGTTCCGGGCCTGTAACGATGGGGCTTCTTGACACCACCGGTGGCTGGGGCGGACTTGCGAGCTGCCTTGGTGGCAAGCTGCTTCCGTGGAGCCTTGCCTCCAGTGGACTTGCGGGCAGTCTGTTTAGTACGGGCCATCTCGACGACGAAATAGTCAATACGGGCGGCCCGGCAGGCGGGCGGGCTTATATACAGACATTCTCCACCTCAGTGGCCACCTCATTGGCAACGAGTGCCGCATGCGTCATCCGCAAGCTACGCCCCACCTCCAAGAGGGAGGGACGGCCTTGGATGAACGATACTACCGCTGCGTCCACAGCACTTACTGCCACTCTTATTGCTTAGCCACAACAACACTTATTTAGACCAGCGAGGCAAAGGAGGCAAGGGACTTGGAAAGGGTGGCGCCAAGCGTCATCGTAAGGTGCTTCGTGACAACATCCAGGGTATCACCAAGCCCGCCATTCGTCGTCTAGCTCGGCGTGGAGGTGTTAAGCGTATATCCGGCCTCATCTACGAGGAGACCCGCGGCGTCCTCAAGGTGTTTCTGGAGAACGTCATCCGTGACGCCGTCACCTACACCGAGCACGCAAAAAGGAAGACCGTCACCGCCATGGATGTGGTGTATGCCCTGAAACGGCAGGGCCGCACCCTTTATGGTTTTGGTGGTTAATCAACCTGATGGACGGGCGCATACCACCACCACCACCACGACAAACAAATATACGGACCTAATTTTAGGTCCACATTTAAATCGCTAAAGAGTTGGTTAGACACTGAGTAAATCGTTGAAAATATATCCAATAACATGATCCTCTCTAATTCTGGACTTGTGGTATGAGTATAGGTTGTGCGTGAACGTGTTGGAACCACTTCCTAGTAATTGTCAGTCAGTCAGTCAGTCAGTCAACATTCACCTAACCTCCAGGTACCTCACCTAACTTCCTGTAGCGTCACCGAACCTCACGAAATGTAACCCAATGTAGTTTATAATCTATCCTAACATGACATAACATAACCACGCACTATATTACTTCGGTAAGAGTAATGAGTTTTAATACGCAAAGTTGCAGTTATCATTCATGCATACATACATACATACATACATAACATGCTAGTGGCAGGGGGGATTGAAGTGAATTTTAGGAGGAGAGAATAGGTGCAGTGGCTAAACAGCGCTTGCGTGAGGGACTTTAAGCAGCAACTCGCCTGGATGCGGCAGGATAGAGTCAGGTCAAGCGTCCGGTGCATGTTGGGTTCCGCCATGGTTTCTCAGTGTTTGGTCGGCTTGATTGTGTGTGTTGTTTTGTTGTTTGGAGGAAATGTCTTGGTATTCTTCTTCTTAGCTTGAAGTTGATTTTCTTCTAACTCTCCTCCTCTTGTTGTTCGTCTTCCTCGTGTCTGCTATCATTCTGTAAAGACTCTATATATGTATGTAGGTATGAGTGAGTAACAGTTGCCGGTTACAGTGATACTTCATATTCGCTGGTGTTGTACTGTATGGCTTCGGTATTTCTTAATATACAAACGGCACCGTTAGGGGATTGAGGTATTTAAAAACCAGCCTACATTACTTATATATAGAAATAAATAATGTGGCTTGGACAATAATGACGACTACTCTCTCCTACCTTCCCCAAACAAGGGCTTTTCGAAAGTATACATTGGACACAAATGACTTAGTACATACATTGGTGGTTTAACAAAAGCCCTCATTAGAGATAGGTGAAGGAGCACACAGTGAACATACAGATTAATGTTTGCACGCGTAGATCATGTAAGGTGAGGTGTTGAACACCAGACACGTGGTGTAGTAACTCCCTCACAGATGGCGTTATGAGGGGCCTGATGATGTAGCAGTTACCTCACAGATGGTGTTATGAGGAACTTCACATGATGATGCTGTAGCCAAACATTCACTACGTGGTGTCGTAGCATCTTGGGGACACCACGTGGTCGACATGACTCACTCATTCAAGTGGGTGAGGTGTGGTCCCAGGCCTCTCTATCGTGGAGTCTCAGGGGAAGTATAACCGGGTACCTGGGACCTCACTGTGTGAAGCTGGTTAGCTAGCTTGGGTAAGACTCAACTGCCGAGTTGTTTTTCACTGAGTTAAGCACTGTTCACCACTATTCATCACTGGTTCCATTCCTTTGCCAAATGAGATAGTACCTTATGGCAAGAACTTGTTGATAGTCCGGTGGGGAGGAGGGTTCAGGGGAGTGAGTTGGTATGGACCAACATATAAATAATAATAATAATAATAATAATAATTAACGGTTTATTGAAAGAGCTTGGCAGCCAGAAGGCTGAAAATATACAGTTACATATTTGGGGAATGGGTTACGAATTACAAATAATATACAAGTAACATGCGTGACACAAATAAGACATATAATAACTACCTGGGGAAAAGCTCAAACTACAGTTCATTTCAACATAGTGACAGTGCAAGGAGTAGTGTTTACTGGGAGTGAGTACACTGATTTATTACAAGTTATCGATAATTTTTACAATGGTTGGGACTGGGCTGTTCTTATAGCGATCAGTTCGTGCACGTATGGGCTGGATGCGGTTGTGGTGTCGAAGAGCAATTCTCGGACTAGGGATCTCAGATGGTAGTAGGAGCCGGTGTAGAAGCTTCTTACCAAATTGGCAGATGAGGTCGTGGTGATGGTCAGTGAGAGTCTAAAGGGTCGGTCAGTGTGTTGAGCGCTCCTTGATATGTGGAGTAGGAAGGGGAGAGAATAATCTTGCATGGCCTCTTTTGCACTTTTTCTAGGTGTTTACGTTGTGTGGCATTTAGGGAGGAAGACCAGGTGAGCTTGGGAAGTATGAATGTTGTGTAAACACTGAGGAGCTCGTGTGCAGGAACACCGAGGGACTTGAGTCGGCGTAGGAGGTGGAGACGGAAACTGGAGGATTTGATAACTTCACTGACGTGTGGTTTCTAATTTAGTTTGTTGTCTATGTTGACGCCGAGGAGCTTCGTGGAATCTAAAACCTGGAGTGTGGTCAGACCTAGAGTAATGGAAGGAGGTGGGACAATGTCGGAGGAGAGGTTGATGTGCATAACCATGGTTGTTGGTGGCCCAGTTTTGGAGACTGTTCAATAAATCATGAAGGGCGGTATAGTTTGGAGCAGAATTGTTGACGCTGATCCCAATGGTGGAGTCGTCGACATATTTCCAGCGAGCAGGGGTTTCTCTTAGGGCATCATTGATGAGCATAAGGAAGCAGAGTGGTCCCATCTTGGTGCCTTGGGGGACGCCACAGGTGAGTGACTGAAAGGTGGAGACAGCCAGCCCCTCGGAAGCGTACAGCTTGGCGTCGGTCACTGAGGAAGTCTGTAAGCCCTGGTATAATAAGACTTCTCCGAAGCCCGAGGTCAATAGCTTAGTTGATGATTATATTGTGGTCGACTAGGTCGA
>NW_024722590.1:0-20654 GCF_018991925.1 Homarus americanus | reverse complement strand
AATTTGTCTAATGTAAAATTGTGATTATTATCCATTCATAACCTTCATGTCCATAAACCTAATAGGCAGGGACGGTTTTTCGTTATACACGAGTCAAAACCCCAACAAAACCAGGCCTAAACCTACTGTGTGTGTTGGTAAGGTTTAATGTTAGATTTTCTTAATGTTTCTCAATGTAAAGTGTACTGATATGATATTGTATTTGATGTTGTTGCTAGGGGTAGCGGCGAGTCAGACGTATTAACCCATAACAATTTTAATAGCTCTGTGTGCCAATTGTAATAGATGGCATAACACTAACCATACCTAACCAAACCAAAGTTTTAATCATACCTTAATTTAAATTCCTGGCGGAGGGTGAATCAGGTCCTGGCGGAGGGTGAATCAAGTCCTGGTGTAGTTAACTGTGGTGAATACTCTTGTAGTTCCCACATGTTTTAATTGACTTCACTTCAAAAAGGACACTTGGAAAATTCACTACGGTACCTCGTCGTACTTTTAATGCTCACTAGAAAAAGGGGATTCCACGCGTAAATTTTTCTTTAACCTTCAATTAGGTTCACTACCTCCGTTAACACTATTTATTTCCATTAATCCAATCAAGTTATGGGCCCATAACACTTCACTTGGCATCAGTGACAAATATCCTCTAATCTCATTGAGTCACGTCAGGTCATTTCACCTTTTAACCAATATTTCCCATATATTAACACAACACTTCACGTCCAGCACTTCACAACACCGAACACTACAACACTTCACGTTACGAGTCCTCCAGCACTTCACAACACCGAACACTTCCACTTATATCAGTATATAACACCGAAAGAGTATCAAGTTTGTAAGGAAATTGTCAATTAGGTTCACTACCTCCGTTCACACTATTTATTTCCATTAATCCAATCAAGTTATGGGCCCATAACACTTCACTTGGCATCAGTGACAAATATCCTCTAATCTCATTGAGTCACGTCAGGTCACTTCACCTTTTAACCAATATTTCCCATATATTAACACAACACTTCACGTCCAGCACTTCACAACACCGAACACTACAACACTTCACGTTACGAGTCCTCCAGCACTTCACAACACCGAACACTTCCACTTATATCAGTATATAACACCGAAAGAGTATCAAGTTTGTAAGGAAATTGTCAAAAATGAAGGAATAATCCACACGTCCATCTTGATCACGACCCGGAGACGAACAGCGAGTCAGATAGTGGCTGTCAGCTGCCCCATACATGTTGCCATATCGCCAAAATTTATTTATTTTTAATTCTCTATCGTATAAATCGTTGTTGATGTTAGAATAATGACGTATATCAATTATATTCTAATTTATCTTATTACTCTAAAATAAAACCTTGGTGACCTTTATTGGAAGTAATAAATAAACTAACGAGCGAACTATCAAACAAGCACTGGAACGACTCTTTACGGTACTTAAACAACAATTCAATAATTATCTTATCACTAATATATTACCGTTACTATGCGAGATTTAAATTACTTTGTAGCAGATTTTAACGAAGACGAAAACAAATAAATAAAATCAAATCAATAAATTAAACACGAAAATGGTCGTAAGTCAAGAGAGGCAGTCCACACACCACCTCCTCCTAGGGCCTACGAAAAATAAAACGAGAACTTTTCTTCCCCTTTTTCTACAGGTTATTATTAAATTGATACTGAGGTATTTTTTTCCCATTTATTTATTACTTAATTCTATTAGTGTCCACCAGCTAGCTGTGCTTCTTGTAAACAAATATATTTCTGGACTGTATAACAACAGCTGATCTAACCCATTTTCTTAGACTCGATTCATGGCAAACATCACTGAATCTTATTCTTTCGACATCACATTTTATAATTAGGTACTAGCTTGTGTTATTAGTGAATATGCTGTCAAATGGGGCCCCATATCTTGGAGGTGCCTAAGGCCTACCAAAGTCTTAACCCGTCACTGCGTATAAGATAACACACACACACAAAACACTAATGACTGTTGATACGCAGTTTTATTTTGACTTGTTTTTGAGGACACATTTTTTCTGTAATTATCACAACTTTACAAGTGTATTCGATGCTAATTAATTAAACGGTGACGGCGTTATGGCTATAGATCACCGGCGTCAAGAATTACAATAGCTGCATAAAAAGGGAAGCACGTCTGCCATCCTGCGTTCTAATTAGCGGATTTTATATGACGTCATCTTGTACTGATGTTAATTGCGTGTTTTCTTATTACGGTTAACTAGTAATAATGTTAAGGGTTTATGTCAGGAATTCAGTGTTGGTAACGAGACAGTTTTTGTGACGTTTATATTGTGTGTAAGGGCACTAGCGTAGCTAGGGGGGGCGGCTCTTTTGGGTCTGCTCATCACCCATATCTGCAGCTACTGGAGACGTTAATCCATCCCTTTGTATCGGCGGCAAGTTATCCTTGTCGTATCTGACCTAACACCTGACCCACATCATCACGGCCACGTCATGAGCTACACCCTTGCTATGCGCCCCCCCCCCCCACACACACAACCTGTAACCTGTTGAGGATTAAGGAAACAACTTCAAACAAGTACGCCACTGAGCTCATGTGGTGTGGGTCAGGTGTTAGGTCAGACACGACGAGGATTAACTTGCCGCCGATACAAAGGGATGGATTAAAGTCTCCAGTAGCTGCAAAACCATGCAGTCTCGGGTCATATCAGTTCATGTACAGCCGACCAATCCACCAGTTACAAGCAATTCACTTCAGTTCTGCACAAGTCTCCATCGTGACAAGACGAGCGAGTCACTGTGCAATATGAGTGGCGGCAATCGCCTTACGGGCGATTAACGGCGGCAGGGGGGCCATAAGAATGAGTGGCGGCAATCGCCTTACGGGCGATTAACGGCGGCAGGGAGGCCATAAGAATGAGTGGCGGCAATCGCCTTACGGGCGATTAACGGCGGCAGGGAGGCCATAAGAATGAGTGGCGGCAATCGCCTTACGGGCGATTAACGGCGGCAGGGAGGCCATAAGAATGAGTGGCGGCAATCGCCTTACGGGCGATTAAACGGCGGCGGGGGGGGGGGGCCATAAGAATGACGGCGTGGCATGAGTGGCGGCAATCGCCTTACGGGCGAATAACGGCGGCAGGGAGGCGATAAGAATGAGTGGCGGCAATCGCCTTACGGGCGATTAACGGCGGCAGGGAGGCCATAAGAATGAGTGGCGGCAATCGCCTTACGGGCGATTAACGGCGGCAGGGGGGCCAGGGGGCAATCGCCTTACGGGCGATTAACGGCGGCAGGGAGCCATAAGAATGAGTGGCGGCAATCGCCTTACGGGCGATTAACGGCGGCAGGGAGGCCATAAGAATGAGTGGTGGCAATCGCCTTACGGGCGATTAACGGCGGCAGGGGGGCCATAAGAATGAGTGGCGGCAATCGCCTTACGGGCGATTAACGGCGGCAGGGAGGCATAAGAATG
Organism: Homarus americanus; assembly: GCF_018991925.1. NCBI lineage: Eukaryota > Metazoa > Arthropoda > Malacostraca > Decapoda > Nephropidae > Homarus > Homarus americanus. Next base: position 17,176 of record NW_024722590.1, on the reverse strand, counting down.
AGTGGCGGCAATCGCCTTACGGGCGATTAACGGCGGCAGGGGGGCCATAAGAATGAGTGGCGGCAATCGCCTTACGGGTGATTAACGGCGGCAGGGGGGCGATAAGAATGAGTGGCGGCAATCGCCTTACGGGCGATTAACGGCGGCAGGGGGGCGATAAGAATGAGTGGCGGCAATCGCCTTACGGGCGATTAACGGCGGCCGGGAGGCCATAAGAATGAGTGGCGGCAATCGCCTTACGGGCGATTAACGGCGGCAGGGAGGCCATAAGAATGAGTGGCGGCAATCGCCTTACGGGCGATTAACGGCGGCAGGGGGGCCATAAGAATGAGTGGCGGCAATCGCCTTACGGGCGATTAACGGCGGAAGGGGGGCGATAAGAATGAGTGGTGGCAATCGCCTTACGAGCGAATAACGGCGGCAGGGAGGCGATAAGAATGAGTGGCGGCAATCGCCTTACGGGCGATTAACGGCGGCAGGGGGGCCATAAGAATGAGTGGCGGCAATCGCCTTACGGGCGAATAACGGCGGCAGGGAGGCGATAAGAATGAGTGGCGGCAATCGCCTTACGGGCGATTAACGGCGGCCGGGAGGCCATAAGAATGAGTGGCGGCAATCGCCTTACGGGCGATTAACGGCGGCAGGGGGGCCATAAGAATGAGTGGCGGCAATCGCCTTACAGGCGATTAACGGCGGCAGGGAGGCCATAAGAATGAGAGGCGGCAATCGCCTTACGGGCGATTAACGGCGGCAGGGAGGCCATAAGAATGAGTGGCAGCAATCGCCTTACGGGCGATTAACGGCGGCAGGGAGGCCATAAGAATGAGTGGCGGCAATCGCCTTACGGGCGATTAACGGCGGCAGGGGGGCGATAAGAATGAGTGGCGGCAATCGCCTTACGGGCGATTAACGGCGGCAGGGAGGCCATAAGAATGAGTGGCGGCAATCGCCTTACGGGCGATTAACGGCGGCAGGGAGGCCATAAGAATGAGTGGCGGCAATCGCCTTACGGGCGATTAACGGCGGCAGGGAGGCCATAAGAATGAGTGGCGGCAATCGCCTTACGGGCGATTAACGGCGGCAGGGAGGCCATAAGAATGAGTGGCGGCAATCGCCTTACGGGCGATTAACGGCGGCAGGGAGGCCATAAGAATGAGTGGCGGCAATCGCCTTACGGGCGATTAACGGCGGCAGGGGGCCATAAGAATGAGTGGCGGCAATCGCCTTACGGGCGATTAACGGCGGCAGGGGGGCCATAAGAATGAGTGGCGGCAATCGCCTTACGGGCGATTAACGGCGGCAGGGAGGCCATAAGAATGAGTGGCGGCAATCGCCTTACGGGCGATTAACGGCGGCAGGGGGGCCATAAGAATGAGTGGCGGCAATCGCCTTACGGGCGATTAACGGCGGCAGGGAGGCCATAAGAATGAGTGGCGGCAATCGCCTTACGGGCGATTAACGGCGGCAGGGAGGCCATAAGAATGAGTGGCGGCAATCGCCTTACGGGCGATTAACGGCGGCAGGGGGGCCATAAGAATGAGTGGCGGCAATCGCCTTACGGGCGATTAACGGCGGCAGGGGGCCATAAGAATGAGTGGCGGCAATCGCCTTACGGGCGATTAACGGCGGCAGGGAGGCCATAAGAATGAGTGGCGGCAATCGCCTTACGGGCGATTAACGGCGGCAGGGGGGCCATAAGAATGAGTGGCGGCAATCGCCTTACGGGCGATTAACGGCGGCAGGGGGGCCATAAGAATGAGTGGCGGCAATCGCCTTACGGGCGATTAACGGCGGCAGGGGGCCGGCGATTGGCGGCGGCGCCTTACGGGCGATTAATGGCATAAGAATGAGTGGCGGCAATCGCCTTACGGGCGATTAACGGCGGCAGGGGGGCCATAAGAATGAGTGGCGGCAATCGCCTTACGGGCGATTAACGGCGGCAGGGGGACCATAAGAATGAGTGGCGGCAATCGCCTTACGGGCGATTAACGGCGGCAGGGGGGCCATAAGAATGAGTGGCGGCAATCGCTGTACTTCAGTTTATATAATTCTTTCCTGTCTATGTTATATACTTAAACTATCATTACATATATGTGTGTGTAGTTTAATAATTTATGAATTTATATACAGTATACATAAAATGTTGTGAGCTGACTCATTAGTTGTCATAAATAAAGTTAGTGTTCTGTTGTATAATTGGTTTTATATGCAAATGGTTTCATTATAGAAATTACAACTAATAATGTCATATATGGCAGTCGTTATAAATAATCTTGGCCCTCTTGGTCGTTGAACAGGCCCCCCCACTCGGTTATAAACTGACAATGGGTCTTGCAGATAATTTACGATTTGATAAACAGCAACGCCAACACGAAGTCATAACTACGGAGGGAAAATAAAATATAAGAACATAAGTTTCACTCATTAACCAATACTACTCAAAAGAACTTGGGAATACATTTAAACTCATATTATGGGATTTGATTCCAACAATATAATTCTCACAATTTATAATGTGCATAGAATAGGTTTAAGATCCTACTTAAACAAACGAAAAAATAAATAAGGGATTTGTGGAGATAATAGACTCATGAATCTGGATAGTAAAGCCTAAAAGAAAAAGTCAATCAATTCTATATTTATGGTAATAAAACCCCCAATGTGAGGCTCTGTCATTTATTGACAAGTTAAGTACAGTATTACCGGAGTCAGTGTTTATAGGTTTAAGAGCGGACAACAACACGGGCTGCCACGTCATATTTTGGGGCAGATTGTTTACAGTAAATAGTTAATTTCTGTGCATACAAAGCACGTAGAGACATCATTTCAGTGTCACGCTATCAGTTCTTCACTGTGTTTTACCCCATAATTGCCCTCATCCTTCATGACCTGTCAACTACAAGTGATTTATGTTCATATTTACAGAAGAGCGAAAAAAATACTGGTACTTATAACTAAATTAAGAAGTTGTGTCAATTTTATTAGTTAATATGATATTATGTCATTTGTTGCCACCCAAAGAATTTTGATAATTTTACGGTTGCAATCAGTAGTTTTGATCATTCTAAAACACTTTTATTATATGGCATTTCTGTCAAAAATTAAGTACTGTATAAGTGAGATATTTTAGTTGCTGGTTTGTTAACCAACCAGATCTTGGTATAGTGCATGGGTTAGGTTAAGTTGGAGTAGGTTAGGTTAGGTTTTCCTAAATTAATTATATACTCTATATCTAATACATACAGTGCACATATATACTAAATACAAATTAATTAAATACACTGTACACGCTTGTCCGAGATGTCCGTAGGAAATGTCAAATTTTCCCCTAAAATCAAAACTTTTTAATTTCTAAATTTGTACCAAAAAATTTCAAACAATAGAATCAAATCTATATAACATTTTACATCCATCAAGCATAATTTCAACTTCCAAATGCTTGGTGGTAACAAGTGAAATTTTACCATTAATACTACATCATCCACAGAACAACTGTGGATAATATAAATCAAATATAAACACAGTACTCTGGTACTAAGGGACTCCACCACCACTACCCAATAATGGCTCAGTACAAGTTATGAAGGTGTTATTTGACTGTGCTGGCTGGCCAAATATCCAAAGGGTATTTGACCGTTAGCTGCGGAGATTGTCTATGATTTTAATGGGATTGTGGACAGGATGGCTGTGGGCATTATTACACTAGTCATTAATGCTTAATCATTATCTCCCTTGTGATACTCCAAGATGTCCCACTTCTCTTATGGACATATAATTGGGTTAGGTTAGATAAACATTTTTTAGTCTATACCTAAACTGTATCATAACTGTTAAACGTTGAGCTGTTGGTTAATAGATTTATAATTTAATCATGTTCTATCTTCCTTTACGTGTTCCTATCTCTACTGTGTTACAATAGTTTAAAGTTATCAATAAAATAATATGTAGTATGTTCTGGGGCCACAACAACCTTAGAACCTTCAAGATATTATATTATATTTATAATTTGTTAGTCAAATTGATACAGTAAAACCATTGCTAAATATATTGAATAATAATTATTGGCATACAATAATATGATATATAAGTGAGGGTAAAATAGTGCTATAAGCCGTGCCTACACAGCAAGTCTCTTACCTCCTCACAACTATTATAAGGCTCTCTCTCTCTTCCACCACCATAATCCCTGCACACTTATCATTCATACTAAAACACAAATGAGTCCTCACAACACAATATTACACCAACACAAACCAATTTTCTTCACAATATTTTTCTCCACTTTGTTTACATGGAGGAGGCCATGACACACGGCTCCCTCTCACGGTCTATAAAAGGAACATCTTTTACAATAAATTTAGTTTTTAAATGATCTAACAATTATAAAAATATTCTATGATATTATTAATTATCTTAAATTGTGTAAATTTTGTCACTGTGTGTACTTTGGCAATAATGCCTTGATAACTTTATATAAGGCCTCCCTCCAGCAGGGACCATTCCCACACTCCCTAATAAAAAACGCACTTTGAAATTTGTTTCTTCCATCTATCTTGCATTCTTTCCTTGTGGTTTTGATGAGAGGAAGAAGAAGAATAAAAAGGATTGTGTTTTGATGAGAGGAAGGAGAATAAAAAGGATTGTGCTTTAATAAGAGGAAGGTTTTAGGGGTAACTATTATATTTGATCACAGAAAACGTTCCTGGGGAAACTATTATATTTGATTAGTGAACTTTGAGAAAAACGCAAGCGTTAAGTCGCAGCCAATATAATAATTATTGACCTCATAGACCAATTTTATGATTTTCCTATTAAACTAGGTTATATATTGACAGTCTTGATCTGTCCTTCACTGTCGACAAGAGTATTGAAGTAGTTAGGTTGGTTGGTGATATAGAGATGAACCATTAGCCCTGAGGGTGTTTTCTTGGGGCTGTAGTGGATTTCTCCCCAACAAACTGTTTGTCGCTGAGTAGCCGACCCCACGAATTCCCCAGTGTGTGCCTCGTGGTCTGGGTCAACCAGAGCCGCCATACATACATCACGGAGCGGGGGTCAACTACTAAGCCACGCCAACCCCCGCTATTTATGACCTGACCTCGTGGTCATCTCTCTCTTAATACCTCCACCAACCAGCCAGTAACACCTTCTCCTCCTCCGCCTGGCTGGTGGTACTCGCTCCCGCCGGCGAGCATGGCGACCCACAGGCTGGTCCTCCTCTGAGCATCCTCACCAACCAGCTCTCTCTACCCAACGCTTGTAACCATGCTGCCTTCCCAGCACCAAGCTGCATTGTACATCCAATACAACATGTATACAGAGAGCACATTGTGAGTTTCCTTTCTCCATTCCATCCTGAGTGTGAACCAAACATCTCATACCCCACAGGGCTTTTTATGTTAGGGGAGTCCCTCCATGATCCTTGTGTCACTAGAAGGATGATCCCCATCTTTTTTTTCTAGTTTTTATTGTGGGTTTTTATTATAGTTTTGGTAATATTGGATATTTTTGTTATTTCTCAATATATTTCTATTTTGGTTTATTTATTTTGTTTAATTTGTATTTGCTAATTACTAGTTAAAAATAAATAAAAATTTACCAATTGTTCACTCAATTATTTAAATAAATGTATAAGCATTTAATATTTAAGAGTGTCACTTTGGTAAGGGAAACTATGTCAAGTCCTGTAAGTGTATTTTACTCTCTCCTCTTTGTCACAGATCGTCTTCTTACTTCACACTCTAGTGCCTTATATTTCCTCTTGAATTATTCTAAAGGTATAAACTATTTACTGTGTTATTACCGTACATATGGTGGTCCTGTACATCAGTTGCAACATTAATGAGGGACATCTGTACTGTACTGTAATATACTGCACTGTACATCATATGTAACATTAACGAAGGATATCTGTACTGTACAGTTCTGTACTGAACTGTACTATATATATATATATATATATATATATATATATATATATATATATATATATATATATATATATATATATATATATATATATATATATATATATATATATATATATATATATATATTTCATGTAAATCCACAATGACAACGTGGATAAGATAAATCTTGATAAAATCACACGGGAAGATGGAAACAACGGAGTACCTTAGCTTTCGTCTTTATTCAAGACATCTTCAGAGGCAACTGGATTACATGGACAGAGAGAGGCTTAAATATACAGGGTGACCTAAAAACATGAGGTCAGGTCAAAATGATGACATCCACTAATCCCCACACCAACACACACGTAGAGGAGCTTAAGAGAAGGGAGGTGACGTGACTAGCCAAGTCAGGTCAGAAAAAAGGGACCCACAAAATAACTATCATACATCTACATCAAAGGTTTTCAAAGCATTTTTAACCTTGGGCCACTGACAAATAAATTTATGTAACATATTATCAGTTTTGAACTGACCATCACTAAGGTTTATTGATTTTAATTCCTTAATCAAACTAGCTTCAACAAGAAGTCTTTCTGTGACACAAGATGATTTGAATACTTCTAAGCTTTTTTCCCAAGCAATGGGGTGATTATTATTCATAACATGAACAAACAAGGCACTGCTTTCAGATGCAGTTCTGATATTATACTTATGTTGTTTGATTCTGAGCTGCAGTGTTTTTCCTGTCTGACCTACATAATTACAATTACATTTGCTACATGGAATACAATAAACACTACCATTTACATTCAAACATGGGCTATTCCTTATTAACATATTGGTAATGGTGGAGTCATACTTGAAAACAACATTAATATTTAGAAGCTTGAGGGACCGAACTAACGGGACAAATTCATTACGATAGGGCAGAGTCAAAATATTCTTAAGTGTAGGAACTTGTCTGGTTTGAGAGGAATGAAAGGATTTTTTAGCCCTTTTAAAACAACGACCAACAAACACAGAAGGGTACCCAAGTTTATGTGCAATAGAACGAATGTGTTTCAATTCATCGTCAATAAATTCAGAGTCACAAATACGCAGACATCTTAAAAACATAACAGAAAAAACTGACATTTTGGTAGACTCAAGGTGATTCGATAAAAAGTGAATGAAACTGTCTACCTGTGTGGGCTTTCTATATACCTTAAATTTATAGTTTTGGCCATTTCTCATGATAAGCATATCAAGAAATGGAAGGGATTCATTTATTTTAGGTCACCCTGTATATTTAAGCCTCTCTCTGTCCATGTAATTCAGTTGCCTCTGAAGATGTCTTGAATAAAGACGAAAGCTAAGGTACTCCGTTGTTTCCATCTTCCCGGTTGGCCTGTGCATGGCAGCTCCTGTCGAGTTACTACCACTCTCTATCCTCCATGAATCTATCTAGTCTCCTTTTAAAACTTTCCAGCGTTCCAGCACTTACAACAAAGTTGCTAAGCTTGTTCCACTCGTCCACCACCCTATTTGTGAACCAGTTCCTTCCTATCTCCCTCCTAAACCTAAACTTATCCAACTTAAATCTGTTGCTTCGAGTCCTATCCTGCTCGGATATTATAAGAACTTTATCTATATCCCCTTTATTGATTCCTTTCACCCACTTAAATACTTCTATCATATCTCCCCGTACTCTTCGTCTTTCTAGGGAATGCAAGTTAAGTTTCTTTAACCTATCCTGATATGGAAGGTTTCTAAGTCCCGGAATCATTTTCGTCATTCTTCGCTGCACCAACTCTAGTGAATTGATATCCATTCTATAATAGGGGCACCAGAACTGAACCACATAATCGAGGTGCGGCCTGACTAGCGCAAGATATAGTTGCAATAAGACCCTCTGCACTCTTGTAACTTACACTTCTAGATATAAAACCCAATACTGTTTGCCTTATTTTGAACATTAAGGCACCGTTTTCTAGGCCGTAGGTCCGGGCTTACAAGTACCCCTAGGTCTCTTTCACAAGTCGACTTTTCTAGGTTGATGTCAAGGCTGTATACATTGACAGTATTTGTTCTTCCAATATTAAGTACGCTGCACTTGCTGGTGTTGAATTTCATTTGCCATTTTTCAGACCACCCCTGCAGTTTTAGATCCTCCTGTAATGAATTTGCATCCTGCCCTGAAATAATCTGCCGCCCTATTTTGGTGTCATCCGCAAACTTGCTTATGTCAAGACAGCTGAGGCAGACAAGTTCCTCTCCCTCTGGTTCATCTATATTCTGTCTGAACCTGTACACACTTCTAGTGAGTATTGCTGTACTGTGTGGTTATGAGGGCCTGAACTGTCACCATTTATGAGGGCCTCTGTGTGCCAGTAACAATTCCTTTTACTCTTATACTTATCACCATTGGTAGCGTGACGATAGGAGGCTCGTGGGTAGGTGTAATGATAGTATCAAGCAATAGGGAAGAAATAACGGTAAATACTGTAGGTAAATAATAGACACAATTATACAAATACAAAGTTTATTTAAACATGAATATGAAATTAGAAGAAAGAATTTATTTGTACTAACAGACGAAATCTAGTACTAGGCCCTCAGGCTCAACATACTCACACCATTACTGGGTGGACACATTCAATAACACTTCCAACCCTACTGGGTGGACATACTCAATAACACAACTATTATAGTCACTTAGCACCATAAATACTAGGGCAACTGCCACTACAACACTCAGTCGTCAGGTGTGTTACTCAAGCAACAGCCATGGGGGCCAGCCACCATGGAGTACTATCCGACGAACTCTGGAGATCCCAGTGGATTAATTCCACCACCCAAATAGCCCTACTGAGTGAGACACTCATCCACCAATGATGGGGGCTGGTAGTGGTGTGTGGCTTGGTGATCCGGCGTCACCTCGTGGACCGAGCGTTAGGGCCAGACGAGCCAGCTATGGGGGCCATAGGTAGTCTGAAGTGTCTGACGGCCGGGTCTCACGAAGGTAACTGATCCTACTGGACCTCGGACATCTCCCCAGACATAGTGGATACAACATCCACGCTACAGACACGGCCTAGGCTGCGTTAGGGACCTGTATGGATGAAGGGATGGGCATACTAACCGGTGACAACAACATCACGTTTCAGGGGACGTTAAAGACGTAAATATGACTTCACTCAGAACATATCAACTACGTTACTGTAACGCTTGCACAAGCAACTATTAATTGGGTCAAATCACTTAAAGAAGGGCGAATTACAACACAGAGTGGAATGGCATACCTGTATGGATGAAGGGACGGGCACTTACTAACGGTAGAAATGCCCGCGGCGCCCTCACTCAAACTAGGCCAGGGAGTCCACCTACTCCTATTCTGATGAATTAATTTACGGTACACTCTGACGTTGAAATTGAGACTATGAACTCATTTTCATTCTCGACTATTATCTTCACTAACAATGCTCTGACTCAGCTATCAAAAGCAAAATTAAATTGATTACAAAGGGTTGGATGGCAACAGGTCCCAGCATACAGCGTCTGCTACTAAATCCGCGGATTATATTCCAAGCTCCCATAGACAAGGATGGGGGAAACAGAGAAAACGGGGGACGTTTCCACTGGGGGACTCAGAAGGTTTTGTGGACGTTTGAGCGTAATATGAATCCTTAAGGTTTTCCGGTTAGCTCTTATCATGACCATTACAAAGCTTCCCCCTTCCCCAAGGCCCCTGATTGAGTATAACAAAGGCCCCTGATCGAGTATAACAAAGGCCCTGATCGAGTATAACAAAGCCCCCTGAAAGAGTATAACAAAGTCCCCTGATCGAGTATGACAAAGGCCCCTGATCGAGTATAACAAAGTCCCCTAATCTAGTATAACAAAGGCCCCTGATCGAGTATAACAAAGGCCCCTGATCGAGTATCACACAGGCCCCTCATCGAGTATAACAAAGGCCCCTGATCTAGTATAACAAAGTCCCCTGATCTAGTATAACAAAGTCCCTTGATCGAGTATAACAAAGGCCCCTGATCGAGTTTAACAAAGGCCCCTTATCGAGTATAACAAAGTCCCCTGATCTAGTATAACAAAGGCCCCTGATCGAGTATAACAAAGTCCCCTGACTGGGAGATCTGTAACGGTTTTCTGCAGCGGACTTGGGCCGCGATCCCACTGGTGCACTTGCACCATTGGCTATTTCTCCTTGATCTTCCTTCTTTTTCGCTCTGGCCTGGGGACCTGCACCCTAGAGGTGTATTCGTCCTTGGGTCCCCCCTGTAACTGTTCACCTCCACTGTAGGAGATTGTGAACACGAAAGGGGGGTAGGAGCAGAACTCCCCCCTCCGCCGAGCCTTCCTGGGAAACCGTGATCGTGCGTGTTCCACCTGGGAAGGGGGTCGCAATCCTGAATCCTTACCCCCCCCCCCCAATTAGATACACTAGCTCACGCCTATAAGTGAGCATTCAGTAACACTAGGGAAGTAGGATCCCCTGACGGGGCTTTCGGGACAGTGTTGCGGGAACCACTCTCCGACCACTCGACCAACAAGTGGCGGTGGGGAGTGTTGTAATTCTTGTAACAAACTCTGTCCTGGAATAGGTAGGTCTCAAGTCTGAAATCACGCAAGGGTGGCATGTCCACCACACACCCTCTAGAATGAGGGCACACCGGATACGGATACGCTCCCATGAAGGGGGCGTGACTGACGGAAGAAAAAATGAATTAGCAAGACTCCTTACTACAACACTACTGATCAAAATTTCCAACCTTATCACGACCAAGGACTCCTTCATCGCCCTGTGCCTGACTGAGAATGATGTTGACCAACTCCTATCGAACGACAGCACAAGGAAACTGAAGTCCGCGAAATTCGAAGTTGCAATCCCTCCTCAACTCCGAGCGAGGAAGTCGATCGTGATCAAAAAATTAGATAAAGCAATCACTGAAGAATCTAGCGAACAGGAATTGGCATCTGATATAGAAGACAAAAATGAATGGGCCAAGGTGGAGGAAGTGGTCAAGCTGCCCAGACTGCCATCCATGCTGAAAATACGGTTCACTGAAATAGCCATGGCCCAAAAAGCAATCCAGGAGGGACTGTGTCTCTCCTACTACCACGTCAGCAGCAGCCAGGTGGAGCAGGAGGAATTCTTCCCCATAACTCCATGCTGGAATTGCTACCAATATTCACACATGGCAACAGACTGCCCTAACAAGGACACCAAGCACTGCTCAGAATGCGGGAATAAGGGGCACACCTTCAGAGAGTGCAAAAACAAAGATAACCCCAAATGCCTAAACTGCGAAGGAGATCACAGAACACTGGCTACTCGCTGCCCCATACGAAAAGCGATAGTCAATCAAAAGAAGGAGAAGGAGAGGGAGAAGACACAGGAACAGCAAAACAAGACATACTCAGCTGTAACCAAACTAACCAGAGAAACGACAAAGATCCTCGAAAAAGTCGCCACACCACCCCCCGCAAACCAACCTATTGTGCTTCAGCTTGGAAATAATCTTTCCGTAAAAATAATGACCTCCATAATCCACGCCCACATCATGAATATAGCCAGACCTGGAACTTTCGCCAAGGCAGCAAGGGACATGTTCGCCGCCAACAACCTGCCAGATATGGAATTCCCAAATGATGTGCCTTCTTCTGAAATCTTCAACTTCATTTACAAATCAGAGAGCACTGAAATTCAAATACCAACAACTCACGAACCATCAACTGACGAACCATCAACTCACGAACCATCAACACAAGAACAGACTACCTCAGGCATACAACCCGAGCCAGCAAGCGAGGAAGAATCAATGGAAGACTCAAGCGAAGATGAAACCACCACAATAACAGAACAAGCCGCCAGAGTCAACACCCCAAAAAAGAACCAAGCAGGAACTAAGGCACCACCTGCTACGGAGAACAAAGACCTAGGGCATGAAACTGGTATCCGATTTTACTCCACTACAGCTCCTCCCATAGTCTCAACAGAAAGACTATTGGCAGAAATAAGGCAAGGCAAGATCAAATACACATACTCAGACAAAAACCTAGATGACACACATATTGAAACACTAATCAAGAAGGGAAGAATCCTCACAAGACAACAGAATAGAAAGAGTTGATCAGTCAACATATAAAAAGATCTGCTTGGGCCTGGACAGGAGGCTGTCAGGGGAGCACCGGTCAGCAAAAATGGCGCAAACCAGCTCTAGACACCAGCCTTCATAATAAATAAGCTAAAAATAATCCAACATAATGTCTTAGCATGGATCCCACAAAGAGCAAGCGAATTGTACAACACATACCGTAACATAGACCCAGATATTATTCTCATCAATTCGCATGGTAAGAAAAACTCAGAAAAAATAAAACTATTTAACTACACAGTATACCAAAAAAACAACCAAGACACACCACATGATGGAATAGCCATAGCCATCAAACGAAACATACAACACAAGATACACGACTCTTTTCAAGAAAACTTTCTGGCGATCGAAATTAACTGCCCAACAGGACCTATTATAATCGGCACCTGTTACCTCCCTCCGAGAAGACCCATATTCCCACTAGCAGACATGCTCAAACTCCTGAGAAGAAACATACCAGCATATTTCTTGGGTGATTTAAATGCTCGACATCGCGTCTTGGGACACCAGGACAACAACGCCGTGGGCAAGATTTTAAACACATTACTGAGTCACGGCAACGCAATACACCAGGAATTCCCCACATACAATACATCAGAGCAGGTCAACTCGGACATCCAGACATAGTACTAACAAACCAGCATCACCATCTTAACCTGCAAATGGAACCCGGCCCAATAACCACCAGTGACCATCTCCCTATCGTAGCCACACTCTCCACGTCGCCAATACAGATCCCTGCCAGGACGAGATACAGCTACAGCCGGTCCAACTGGGAGGAATTCCAAAAGGAGCTAAGCAACCACCAAATAACCCGGCTAAACAACAAACACACCTCCCAAATAGACAGCACACTGGAGACATGGTACGGAAACGTGATCCAAGCAATGGAACACCACATACCCACGACCACTCACCGCACATTACCACACCCCCAATACTCACATCAATCAAGAATTTTACAGACACAGTTTAGTAACTTATTCAAATTAATCCTAGAACAAGGATGGACGCCAGAATACAGAATACAATATTACACCATACACGAACAACTAAGAGACATGTCCAAAGAAGCATACGTGAATAACTGGGAGAAATTGATAACAGACACAGAAGCAACTTACCACAACCCGAAAAAATTCTGGCGAAAAATTAAAAACCTAATGGGAATCTCAAGCAACGAGTCAAACTACATTTTAAATAGCAACCAAATCAAATTAACTGAACCCAAAGAACAAGAACCTGAATTCAGAAAATACTGGAGCAAAATTTTTCAAATAAGCCAAGAAGACAACCTGAACTTCTGTATGAATACCGAGCAACAAGTAACCAATCACATGACACACACAACCCACATCTGGCAACCAAGTCCCAGCATAGACACAAACGCTCTGGACGATCTTTCCACACTGATCCAACCAATCACCGCAGAGGATATTCAGAAAACAATAATCAGTTTCAAGAATAAGGCCCCGGGCATCAGTAAAATTAACAAACCCATACTCCAGCATCTACCAATCAACATGATACACCAACTCAGAAACATTTTTAATGCAGCACTTGCCTCTGGCTACTTCCCAAGAAAATTTAAAACAGCAAGCATCAGACTTATATCAAAACCAGGCAAATCCCCAATCCAAGTAGCAAATTACAGACCAATCTCTCTCCTAGAAGTACCGGGAAAAATCCTAGAAAAAATAATTAACCGCCGACTGAGAACACACCTCGAATTTGAGGAGAAATACAACCCCAGACAGCATGGATTTAGAAAACATAGAGGAACCCATACAGCCTTAGCCCTAATTTACGAAAACATAGCAAACGCGATGCACAACAACGAGCAATGTAACGTAGTACTAAGGGACGTAGCTAAAGCATTCGGCAAGGTCTGGCACCTAGGACTCAAATACAAAATTACCACCCAAGAACTTCCCAACAACTTTACTTCCTTTCTTTGCAACTTCCTCGACAATAGAGAGGCCAAAATTATCATAGGTAACCACATAGGCCCAAGCATCAAATTATACAGCGGAGTACCACAGGGAAGTAACCTCTCGCCAACACTCTACACAATATATACGGCGGACATGCCACCTCCGGTACACGGGGAATACGTAGCTTATGCTGATGACGTCACCCAAATCATCCGACATCCAGGCAAGGGCAAACAGATGATGGCAAGGATAACAACCCACGCCATCGAGCAAATCAACGAATATGAAAAAAAAATGGAAAATTCAAACCAATACACAGAAACTCATGATAATACATATTGCCAGAAAAAACCCTACACCAATCACAGTCAACAACGTACCTATACAATACTCCAACCAAGGTAAAATTCTGGGACTCACAATAACAAGAACAGGCATAGCAAAACACGTAAAACAACGCAAACAGACTGCCCAATCACAACTCACGAAACTGAGACGATTCAGCAAAATGGACACCAAAATTCAACTACACCTATACAAAGCACTTATCCGCCCACACCTAGAATATCCACCAATACCACTCAACACGAACAGCAAAGCCAGTCAACTTAAACTTCAAGCAGTACAAAACAAAGCTATCCGTAGAGCATCAAAGCAACTCCCGCCATACACCACCAAAATACAAGAACTTCACGAATTATTCAATATCGAACCACTGAACATACGTACACACAGCCAAGCACAGAGAGTATGGACCAAACTTGAAGAGATGGAGGACCCATTATTCTCCAAGTTAAATGAAGAAGGAACAACTAAAACACACAGCTGGTGGCCTAAGAGCCTCCATGCTGACATTGCAGAACAAGAACCACTCTACACAAAGAGGTAAACAAATAACACTACCACCGGACAAATAAAAATTAACACCCATTACAATAATGAATATCTAGCTAGCTTAACTCCTCCCCCCTCCCTCCTCACCCTCCCTCCCTGAGCGGACGGGCCTGTGCTGCGCGCGGCCACCACCCAATCATATCAACTCGTCTCCGCTAGGTAGACAGCCCACCTGCTATCTACCCCTCCCACTCTTCTTCCCGTTTCCACGCTTTACTTCTCTCTCTCTCTCCTCTCCTTTCCCAGTGCAAAGTCATTTGCCACTTTACTTCATTATCATCATCATCATCATCTATCTATTTATCTATCTATCAATCTATCTATAACTAATCAGTGGTAACCACCCAGTAAGGTACGGTAACTACCATTATTGTAGTCGGGAAGAATTTCGTTTATATTTCTCCACGAAAGGTTTGCTGGAGTTAGTGGTTTAGTTAAAAGTATTATATTATTATTAGATTAAAGTAAATGTGTTAGTAATAAAGTATTTTTTATGATATAATTAAGTAAATCAGGAAAACTAAACGAATCGCTGTGA
This sequence comes from Homarus americanus, assembly GCF_018991925.1. Classification (NCBI taxonomy): domain Eukaryota; kingdom Metazoa; phylum Arthropoda; class Malacostraca; order Decapoda; family Nephropidae; genus Homarus; species Homarus americanus. The sequence goes on along the minus strand of NW_024722590.1, from coordinate 1,743 downwards.
TCATTAATTGCTGGGTCGGCTCAATAGATGGCAGGTACTGTGCGTCGTCTGCTTTGTTTACATTTACTATGGTTTGTTTACATATACTATGGCTTGTTTACATATACTATGGTTTGTTTACATATACTATGGTTTGTTTACATCATCTTAAGGGCGAAACTCAAATCCAAACAAACGTGACAATGAGTAATACCATGTTTAAAATGTTTCTCGTATAGTAACGGGTCAGGTCAACAGATGGCGCTGTTAGGCTGATCTAAAACATCACATTTTGTTTATCGATATAGATGGTAACTTTCCCGTCTTTTCTACAAAAGTATTTCTTCATTACGATATAAATTAATTTACCCTAAAATTTGTATTAAATCTTGTATGTTCGATTAAGTTTGGATTTACTTTAATTGTTTCCTTATTCTGATAAACTTTTTGTGGGAAGAAGACTAAACAGATGCGATTGACTGACACGTGGAGCTTCAGTGCCAATACAGACACGGACGGTGGAGGTGTTGTCAGTCGTCTCTCTCACTTGACAGACGCTGTTTATAAAGTGTACTACAGTAAGTGATATTTTTAGTGTATTTAAGTGGTTAAATTTATATTGTATAAAGGTCGTTATATTAAAGTTATTTATTTGTGCAGATTTATTTTAAACGGAAATACTTTACAAAATATTAAGATACACGAGTTAATCTATTGTGAACAAGCGTAAGTTAATGGTCGTTAACGCTCTTAATCACATCGACTAATTACTTTAGACAATACTTTACTATTTTGGTTTATGTTTCAGTAACGTTCCTCATACTTGGTGTATGTTTTGGTCTTGTATGTTACAGCAAGTATTTGTTACTCGTAATATTATTGTTAATATTGGTCCATAGGTTCCCGCCATGTTTACCCCAGGATATCCCCACGTAGTAGTCTCCTCCTTATAGGTTAGGTAGGTTGGTTCCTTTGGCTAAATCAATGTTTTTTGTTGGGTATTTTTGGTGTTTTACTCAAATTTAATCTCCATTTTTTTGTAAATTAGCAGCTTGTTAAAAATGAATATGATGTTTTTGTATAAACCTTTAAGGTCAGATTTGAGTAAACGATAAACGTAAAAATACAATTCTCGTACCAAAACCTAAGGACAGCCAATGGACGAATATTTAGTTTTATTTTCTTTACAGATGATTGATCCAGTTACTGTTGTGTCAAAGGCCAGTTTGGTGAATCAGTGGTCGTCAGCGTGGATAGTACAGCACCATATTTATTGAGGTAAGTTTGTTCGATTAGTTTTCGTTAACCACCCATTACACAGAGCTCCCACACACATGTCCCACCACCACGAACAGGAAGGGGTAGTGTGGTCTTGTTCATCCTCCTGCTGGACCTACGCCCTCCCTCCTGTGTGGTCTTGTTCACCCTGATGCTGGACCTACACCCTCCCTCCTGTGTGGTCTTGTTCTCCCTCCTGCTGGACCTACGCCCTCCCTCCTGTGTGGTCTTGTTCACCCTGATGCTGGACCTACACCCTCCCTCCTGTGTGGTCTTGTTCTCCCTCCTGCTGGACCTACGCCCTTCCTCCTGTGTGGTCTTGTTCTCCCTGATGCTGAACCTACACCCTCACTTTTGTGTCGTCTTGTTCACCCTGATGCTGAACCTACACCCTCCCTTTTGTGTCGTCTTGTTCACCCTCCCTCCTGTGTCGTCTTGTTCTCCCTCCTGCTGGACCTACACCCTCCCTCCTGTGTGGTCTTGTTC
>NW_024722589.1:0-4656 GCF_018991925.1 Homarus americanus | reverse complement strand
CAGAGGTGTTACCTGCCAGAGGGTTGTGGGACCAGTGTGTTACCTGCCAGAGGGTTGTGGGACCAGAGTGTGTTACCTGCCAGAGCGTTGTGGGACCAGTGTGCTACCTGCCAGAGGGTTGTGGGACCAGAGTGTGCTACCTGCCAGAGCGTTGTGGGACCAGAGTGTGTTACCTACCAGAGGGGTGCGGGACCAGAGTGTGTTACCTGCCAGAGGGTTGTGGGACCAGAGTGTGTTACCTGCCAGAGGGTTGTGGGACCAGAGTGTGTTACCTGCCAGAGGGGTGCGTGAGGCGGTGTAAGTTGGAAGTGAGGCAGGACCACGAGTCTTGACCCTTAGCAAAATGAAGTGGGGAGATCATTAACCAACCCGTCATCATTAGCCAGCACGTCACCATTAACCATCAACTCGTCACGATTAACCAAGGCTTTACCATCAACTAACACGTCACCATTAACTAACTGGTCAACATAAACCAACACGTCACCATTAACCAGCACTTTACTCTTATGCTACACGTCACCATTAACCTACACGTCACCATTAACCGACACATCACCATTAATCAGCACTTTACTCTTATGCTACACATCACCATTAACCTACACGTCACCATTAACCAACACATCACCATTAACCAGCACTTTACTCTTATGCTACACATCACCATTAACCTACACGTCACCATTAACCAACGCGTCACCAAACACAGCAATAGGTGTGTCGTCCGCTGTACCATTATTTAAAGATTAATTTCGTTTTGTAATTAGGAACAAATATAACACAGACTCATCAGCTTCCTAATGGGACTACATAAAGGTGGTCAGGTATACCTCAGCTGGAGACAAATATGAGCTTAGGTTAGGTTAGGTTAGGTTGAATTATTTCATGATAGTTTTGTTGGGTCGATTTCTTAGGTTATGTTGGGTTGGCATAAGTAGTTTAGGTTATATAAGGTTAGGTTAAATAACTCATTGGTAATTAGGTTAGGTTGAAATTACATACTGATAGTTAGCAAAACAAAATTAATGTGTGTACAGTACGTGTATGATACTCAAGGCTCCTGGCAGGACAGTGTGTGCAAACCACAGCTTAATGTACAATATTACACAGAACTCTTGACAGTTAGCATCTGAACTTCAGACTTACTTACTGAAGCTGTTTCAGAGAGTAGTGAGGGAGGCGCCATACTCTAGGTTCTTGAGATAACTTGATATACACGGTTCAGTAATCAATAGGCTGTTGAAAATCCCTTATTTTAAATTATTGTATCTTAAGTCAAATTATTGTCCGTGAAACAGTAGGCTATCGTTGCTCATAAGTTATAAGCAACGATATGTTATGACTCATAACAAAACGCGTTTTAATCTTCAATTGATATATACAATCGTACAAAAGGAGAGGAAAATATTTTATTTTTTACTTGTACCTAGTCTAAGGAATCTCATTGTTTATATTACAAAAACTGAAAGATGAGAATTTGTTCATTAGTTCATATAATACAAATTCCTAATTTTATCCACAAACATTGAGAAATATCCCATGCACTAATAAAACAACTCATGATGCTATACACTGTAGAGCGGGGCATATGTATGACCCCTACAGGTAATTCATCATATCAGACTGCTGTACTATTAAGGTGTCAGGTGCCATTAACAACTAAGAGTGTCAACAGACAATAAAAGGTGGCTTATTATTATAATACAAAGTAGTTATTTTTATGTGTCTTAATGTAACGTCATCCTTAAGTGAAGTGAATCCTGAAGCGTAGCAGTAGTTAATTTTTTTTCAATTATGAAATTATGATCAATCTGTAAGTGGTATAGATAGTAACAAGTGATCCTGGGCCCGGATGCTGGCACGAGGAACAACATTGATGGCCATTAAAAATTTAGATTGTTTAGGCCGAAATACTGTTACTTACGAAACACTGCTAGCATGTATTGGCAAGGGCAGCCCGGAACCGTCAGGAACTCCGCCGATTGGATCCCATAGGCCACCCTTCTTCGCCAATCTCCTTAGGTGCTGAGGCAACTGAGGGTCTTCAGGACTCCGCCGAGAGGGCCAGAGCAGCCGTCCTCACGCCCCCAAGGAGTGATGCTAGCGAAGGTCCCGCTGGACCCCCGAGTAAGGTTGAGACTTTTCCTCTATTTCTCTTTAAGACAGAGAGGCAACACTGGCTAGTGACGCTAAGAGTATCTACTGTCATATCTTGATATATTATTACTTATTTTAAAGTGGCGTCCACAACACACCGAGACTTTGGTGTTTGTTTTTGTGAGTTAAGGAGATACAGTGAGTCAACCTGAGACGTTAGTCAGCTGGTGCACAAGTTTTGAATTACGATCACAAGTACTCATATTTCATTATTTCTATTATCCTCGCTGGGTGGGAGATATAAACTAATGTTATAGTTATAATTATAGGCACCAGTAACTCATGTAATGTTATCGGTATACAGTCCCCAGTAACTTATTGACATTCTTCACATTTTTTTTTACGGGATTAGTCAGGTCACAGGTCAATGACCCACATCAGGGCCTGGGGGGCGAAAATATAATAAAAATAATAATAATAATAATAATAATAATAATAATAATAATAACAATAATAATAATAATAATAATAATAATAATAATAATAATAATAATAATAATAATAATAATAATAATAATAATAATAATAATAATAATAATAATAATAATAATAATAGAGAGAAACATTATCTGTATGTCGTGTTGTCAAAGTAAAAGAAAAAATTGTGACCTGCAATTGTGTAAAAATGAGGCAGAAAGTCAATAAGAAGTGTGACGTAGATGTTTCATATTTATATACAGTCAGCATAATGAAGTGATGATCTTCACGGCCAGGAGGAGTTGTGCTGAAAGCCCGACGGTGTGTTCAGTGTCTTCCAGGAGCAGTATGATAGTGTGTAAGTTGGTGGATGATAAAGTGGCAACACACTGTAGGAGCCTCCTGAAGGATCCTCCACGTAATAAATGGTGAGTTATTGACGTGGGTCTTGTGTGTGTGTGTGTGTGTGTGTGTGTGTGTGTGTGTGTGTGTGTGTGTGTGTGTGTGTGTGACCTGTGGTGAAATGGTCAGCATCCTGCCCGAGTTCGATCCTCGGGCGGGGTGAAACTAAGGGCAAGTTTCTTTCCGCCATTTGCCTCTGTCTACCCAGCAGTAATTGGGACCCTGGATGTTAATCGATTTGCGGATCGTGTTCCGGGGTAATGGTTAGCCAGTGCAGTTGGCGAGCTGTCCAGTCTTCTCGGACTATTCCTTAACACTGGGTCATGCAGCTCGTTAACTTAGGGTGTGGTTGTTATGTTGGCGACAGCTTCTACATTTTAATAAATTCACGCCTAGGAGGCCCTTGGGCCGGCCATCCTCGATTTCGAGGGGCTTCCATTATTATGTGTGTGTGTCCTATATAATCCACTATGGATGTGGTAATCATTATTTTACTTAGACTGATGGATGACACGTAGGAGTGGATGTCGTCGCTCTATATGCGCCGGATGAATGTTGGAGCCACAATGAGGGATTTTTCACCGCTAAGGTAAGGGTTAGAGGTGGTGGTGGGGGAGGGGGGATGGAGAGAAGGGGAGGGGGTGAAGGGAGGGGAAGGAGTGTATAGGGGGAGGTAGTGAAGAAGGAGGGGGTGGACGGTGGTATCCCACACACCCACTTTATGTAATGAAGGTTTAGAATGCACTACCAAACACACTTATCATATACGCCTCAAAAATATTATCACATCATCACTAACTAATAAAACACAAGACTTGGTGAGTTATGTGTGAAGGGGATCATTCAGGTGGTGTGATAATACAATGTAAGAGAGAAACTTCACTAAATGGAGGAGGAGACACACACGTCCTCCCCCATGGCTCCCACACACCCGCCGATAAATCACGTTCTGACTTCTTTATAAGGACCTTCCTATTACCTGAATAACCCGGCAGCTGCAGCCTCAACCAATGGGGCGCCGCGCATTACCGCCGGCCTCCAATAATTACACCACATCCAGGAAAGGGGCGGGTTTTGGGATTGATAAAAAACGCGCCATTCCCACTCTCTCGTGTGATTGGGCGAGGAAGGAAGATGATAAAAAGAGGCGACTGTGATTGGCTGGCACCGCGTGTAATCACATATGACATGATGAAGATGGTGTTGCGATATGAGGAAGGTGTGTACTAGTGTGTGGTTGGTGGTGGCGGTAGTGGTGACTGGCATGTGTGACGTGTGTGTGTGTGTGTGTTGGCTACTGATGGCGACCCTCTACACTGCCCCTGTTCCCACAACCACCCCACCGCGCCTCACCATCGCTCCACACTACCCTCCCATAACATATAATTACAGTATATAAGTTATTAATAACAGCAATTTAGTATTTATTATAGTTTTTCGTATAGAGAAAAACACGTAAAAACAACATAGGATAAACTGGACAGTGTCAGATTGTGGGTGTCGGGAAACGTTGGAAGCGTGTAGTAGTAATAATAATTAACGGTTTATTAAAAAATATGGCAGGCAAAAAACTGAAAATATAAACTAAACAGAGATGAGTGGGTCACTTTGTTGTCAAGAAATACACAAGTAATATTAGTGGTAAATAATATTACTTGTATATGATGACAAGGAGGA
>NW_024722588.1:0-14543 GCF_018991925.1 Homarus americanus | reverse complement strand
AGGATCCATATATATTTCATTAGCCCAATAAAGCACGCAGACTTTTACATATAATCAAAACCTCACCCCACCAGGATTTGAACCCACGATCTTATAATTGTGACCGGGGAATGCTACCTCTGGGCCACTAAGACAATAAAAGCAGTCCTAGACTCTGCTATATTTCACACAAAGCCTGTTCAACGAGCTTATGGCGCTGTGAACCACTATAGGAGACCACCCGTGCCGCTTAGGTGATCAGAGCAACGTTTTACCAAATGCGGCTTCGAAACACGAGGATCCATATATATTTCATTAGCCCAATAAAGCATGCGGACTTCTACATATAATCAACACCTCACCCCACCAGGATTTGAAACCACGATCTTATAATTGTGACCGGGGGACGCTACCTCTGGGCCACCAGTAACAATAAAAGCAGTCCTAGACTCTGCTATATTTCACACAAAGCCTGTTCAACGAGCTTAAGGCGCCGTATACCTCTAATGAGGACCACCCGTGCCGCTTAGGTGATCAGAGCAACGTTTTACCAAATGCGGCATCGAAACACGAGGATCCATATATATTTCATTAGCCCAATATAGCACGCGGACATCTTCATATAATCAACACCTCACCCCACCAGGATTCGAACCCACGATCTTCTAATTGTGACCGGGGATCGCTACCTCTGTGCCACCAGGACACTAAAAGCATTCCTAGACTCTGCTATATTTCACACAAAGCCTGTACAACGAGCTTAAGGCGCCGAATACCTCTAATGAGGACCACCCGTGCCGCTTAGGTGATCAGAGTAACGTTTTACCAAATGCGGCTTCGAAACACGAGGATCCATATATATTTCATTAGCCCAATAAAGCACGCGGACTTCTTCATATATTCAACACCTCACCCCACTAGGATTCGAACCCACGATCTTCTAATTGTGGCCGGGGTATGCTACCTCTGGCCCACCAGGACAATAAAAGCAGTCAAAGTCTCTACTATATTTCACACAAAGCCTGTTCAACGACCTTATGGCTCCATGAACCTCTAATGGGGACCACCCGTGCCGCTTAGGTGATCAGAGCAACGTTTTACCAAATGCGGATTCGAAACACGAGGATCCATATATATTTCATTAGACCAATAAAGCACGCGGACTTCTTCATATAATCAACACCTCACCCCACCAGGATTCGAACCCACGATCTTCTAATTGTGACCGGGGATCGCTACTTCTGGGCCACCAGGACACTAAAAGCATTCCTAGACACAGCTATATTTCACACAAAGCCTGTTCAACGAGCTTATGGCGCTGTGAACCTCTAATGAGGACCACCCGTGCCGCTTAGGTGATCAGAGCAACGTTTTACCAAATACGGCTTCGAAACACGAGGATCCATATAAATTTCATTCGCCCAATAAAGCACGCAGACTTCTACATATAATCAACACCTCACCCCACCAGGATTTGAACCCACGATCTTATAATTGTGACCGGGGAATGCTACTACTAGGACAATAAAAGCAGTCAAAGTCTCTACTTATATTTCACACAAAGCCTGTTCAATGACCTTATGGCACCGTGAATCTGAAATGGGGACCACCGGTGCCGCTTAGGTGATCAGAGCAACGTTTTACCAAATGCGGCTTTGAAACACGAGGATCCATATATATTTCATTAGCCCAATAAAGCACGCGGACTTCTACATAATCAACACCTCACCCCACCAGGATTCGAACCACGATCTTCTAATTGTGACCGGGGAACGCTACCTCTGGGCCACCAGGACACTAAAAGCAGTCCTAGACTTGGGTTATACCAATAAGCCTGTTCACTAGCTATGCTTTAACCCTAATGAGGTCCAATTCGCCGCTAGGTGTGATCAGAGCAACGAAATACCAAATGCGGCTTCGAAACACGAGGATCCATATATATTTCATAAGCCCAATAAAGCACACGGACTTCTACATATAATCAACACCTCACCCCACCAGGATTTGAACCCACGATCTTATAATTGTGACCGGGGGACGCTACCTCTGGGCCACCAGGAACATAAAAGCAGTCCTAGTCTCTGCTATATTTCACACAATGCCTGTTCAACGAGCTTAAGGCACCGTAAACCTCTAATGAGGACCACCCTTGCCGCTCAGGTGATCAGAGCAACGTTTTACCAAATGCGGCTTCGAAACACGAGGATCCATATATATTTCATTAGCCCAATATAGCACGCGGACTTCTTCATATAATCAACACCTCACCCCACCAGGATTCGAACCCACGATCATCTAATTGTGACCGGGGATCGCTACCTCTGTGCCACCAGGACACTAAAAGCATTCCTAGACTCTGCTATATTTCACACAAAGCCTGTTCAACAAGCTTATGGCGCCGTGAACCTCTAATGAGGACCACCCGTGCCGCTTAGGTGATCAGAGCAACGTTTTACCAAATGCGGCTTCGAAACACGAGGATCCATATATATTTCATTAGCCCAATAAAGCACGCAGACTTCTACATATAATCAACACCTCACCCACCAGGATTTGAACCCACGATCTTATAATTGTGACCGGGGAATGCTACCTCTGGGCCACTAGGACAATAAAAGCAGTCAAAGTCTCTACAATATTTCACACAAAGCCTGTTCAACGAGCTTATGGCGCTGTGAACCACTATAGGGGACCACCCGTGCCGCTTAGGTGATCAGAGCAACGTTTTACCAAATGCGGCTTCGAAACACGAGGATCCATATATATTTCATTAGCCCAATAAAGCATGCACTCTACATATATAATCAACACCTCACCCCACCAGGATTTGAAACCACGATCTTATAATGGTAGACCGGGGAATGCTACCTCTGGGCCACACTTCAGGACAATAAAGTCTCTACTATACTACACAAAGTCGCCCAATAACGACCTATGGCTCCATGAACCTAATGGGGACCAAATGCAGCTTAGGTGATCAGAGCAACGTTTTACCAAATCCGGCAGCTTCTGAAACACGATCCATATATATATTTCATTAGCCCAATAAAAGCATGGACTTCTACATATACGAACACCTCTACCCCACCAGATTTGAACCCATAATGATCTGTCGCACTGTGAATGCTACCTCTGGGCCACCAGGACACTAAAAGCATTCCTAGACTCTGCTATATTTCACACAAAGCCTGTTCAACGAGCTTATGGCGCCGTGAACCTCTAATGAGGACCACCCGTGCCGCTTAGGTGATCAGAGCAACGAAATACCAAATGCGGCTTCGAAACACGAGGATCCATATATATTTCATTAGCCCAATAAAGCACGCGGACTTCTTTATATAATCAACACCTCACCCCACCAGGATTCGAACCCACGATCTTCTAATTATGACCGGGGAACGCTACCTCTGGCTCACCAGGAGACTAAAAGCATTCCTAGACTCTCCTATATTTCACACAAAGCCTGTTCAACGAGCTTATGGCGCCGTGAACCTCTAATGGGGACCACCCGTGCCGCTTAGGTAATCAGAGAAACGTTTTACCAAATGCGGCTTCGAAACACTTGCGTGATCCATATATATAGTTTCAATACCCAATAAAATGACTTGCGCAGGTAAATCACCCCTCATCCCACCAGGATTTGAACCCACGATCTTATAATTGTGACCGAATGCTACCTCTCTGGGCCACCAGGACAATAAAAAGCAGTCCTAGACTCTCTATATTTCACACAAAGCCTGTTCAACGAGCTTATGGCGCCGTGAACCTCTAATGGGGACCACCCGTGCCGCTTAGGTGATCAGAGCAACGTTTTACCAAATGCGGCTTCGCAACACGAGGATCCATATATATTTCATTAGCCCAATAAAGCACGCGGACTTCTACATATAATCAACACCTCACCCCACCAGGATTCAAACCCACGATCTTATAATTGTGACCCGGGTATGCTACCTCTGGGCCACCAGGACAATAAAAGCAGTCCAAGTCTCTACTATATTTCACACAAAGCCTCTTCACCGAGCTTATGGCGCTGTGAACCACTATAGGGGACCGCCCGTGCCGCTTAGGTGATCAGAGCAACGTTTTACCAAATGCGGCTTCGAAACACGAGGATCCATATATATTTCATTAGCCCAATAAAGCACGCGGACTTCTTCATATAATCAACACCTCACCACACCAGGATTTGAACCCACGATCTTATGATTGTGACCGGGGAATGCTACCTCTGGGCCACCAGGATAATAAAAGCAGTCCTAGACTCTGCTATATTTCACACAAAGCCTGTTAAACGAGCTTATGGCGCCGTAAACCTCTAATGGGGACCACCCGTGCCGCTTAGGTGATCAGAGCAACGTTTTACCAAATGCGGCTTCGAAACACGAGGATCCATATATATTTCATTAGCCCAATAAAGCACACGGACTTTTACACATAATCAACACCTCACCCCACCAGGATTTGAACTCACGATCTTCTAATTGTGACAGGCGGAACGCTACCTCTGGGCCACCAGGACAATAAAAGCAGTCCTAGACTCTGCTATATTTCACACAAAGCCTGTTCAACGAGATTATGGCGCTGTGAACCTCTAATGGGGACCACCCGTGCTGCTTAGGTGATGAGAGCAATGTTTTACCAAATGCGGCTTCGAAACACGAGGATCCATATATATTTCATTATCCCAATTAAGCACGCGGACTTCTACATATAATCAACACCTCACCCCACCACGATTTCAACCCATGATCTTATAACTGTAACCGGGGAACGGTGCCTCTGAACCACCAGGAAACTAAAAGCAGTCCTAGATTGTTATATTTCACACAAAGCCTGTTGAATGAGCATATGGCGCCGTGAACCTCTTATTGGGACCAGCAGTGCCGCTTAGTTTATCAGAGCAACGTTTTACCAAATCTGGCTTGGAAACTCGAGGATCCATATATATTTCAATCGCCCAATAAAGCACGCGGACTTCTACATATAATCAAAACCTCACCCCACCAGGATTTGAACCCACGATCTTTTAATTGTGACCGGGGAACGCTACCTCTGGGCCACCAGGACAATAAAAGCAATCCTACACTCTGCTATATTCCACACATATCCTGTTCAACGAGCTTATGGCGCCATGAACCTCTAATGGGGACCACCCGTGCTGCTTAGGTGATCAGAGCAACGTTTTTCCAAATGCGCTTCGAAACACGAGGATCCAAATATATTTCATTAGCCCACAGCACTCGGACTTCTACATATACCAACACCCCTCACCCAGACCACAAACCCACGATCTTATAATTGTGACCGGGATCTGCTACCTCTGGGCCACCAGGACAATAAAAGCAGTCCTAGACTCTACTATATTTCACACAAAGCCTGTTCAACGACCTTATGGCGCCATGAACTTCTACTGGAGACCACCCGTGCCCCTTAGGTGATCAGAGCAACGTTTTACCATATCCGGCTTGGAAACACGAGCATCCATATATATTTCATTAGCCCAATAAAGCACTCGGACTTCTACATATAATCAACACCTCACCCCACCAGGATTTGAACACACGATCTTATAATTGTGTCCGGGTATACCTCTAGCACAAATAAAAGCAGTCCAAGCTCTATTGAGAATACCACAAAGCCTGCCCCAACCCACCCTTATGCCCATGAATCTCTAATGGGGACCACCTGTGCCGCTTAGGTGATCAGGAGCAACGTTTTACCACAAATGCGGCTTCGAAACACGAGGATCCATATGGCATTTCATTAGCCCAATAAAGCACTCGGACTTCTACATATAATCAACACCTCACCCCACCAGGATTTGAACCCACGATCTTATAATTGTTACCGGTGAATGCTACCTCTGGGCCACTAGGACAATAAAAGCAGTCCTAGACTCTGCTATATTTCACACAAAGCCTGTTCAACGAGCATATGGCGCTGTGAACCACTATAGGGGACCACCCGTGCCGCTTAGGTGATCAGAGCAACGTTTTACCAAATGCGGCTTCAAAACACAAGGATCCATATATATATTTCATTAGCCCAATAAAGCACGCGGAGTTCTACATCTAATCAACACCTCATCCCACCAGGATTTGAACCCACGATCTTATAATTGTGACCGGGGGATGCTACCTCTGGGCCACAAGGAACAATAAAAGCAGTCCTAGACTCTGCTATATTTCACACAAAGCCTGTTCAACGAGCTTAAGGCGCCGTAAACCTCTAGTGAGGACCACCTGTGCCGCTTAGGTGATCAGAGCAACGTTTTACCAAATCCGGCTTCGAAACACGAGGATCCATATTTATTTCATTAGCCCAATAAAGCACGAGACTTTTGGCATATAACGCAAAAACCTCACCCCACCAGGATTTGAACCCACGATCTTAATGTGACCGAAATGCCACCGTGTTTACTAAGACAATAAAGCAGTCCTAACTCTGCTATATTTCACACAAAGTTTCGTTCAACGTGGAGCCAAGGCGCCGTAACCAATATGTATAATCACCCGTACGCTTTTAGTATTCAGAGCCACCCGTTTTTAACAAATAAGCCAAACACAGGATCCGCTATATATTTCATTAGCCCAATAAAGCATGCGGACTTCTATATATAATCAACACCTCACCCCACCAGGATTTGAAACCACGATCTTATAATTGTGACCGGGGGACGCTACCTCTGGGCCACCAGTAACAATAAAAGCAGTCCTAGACTCTGCTATATTTCACACAAAGCCTGTTCAACGAGCTTAAGGCGCCGTATACTTCTAATGAGGACCACCCGTGCCGCTTAGGTGATCAGAGCAACGTTTTACCAAATGCGGCATCGAAACACGAGGATCCATATATATTTCATTAGCCCAATATAGCACGCGACTTCTTCATATAATCACCACCACCCCACAAGTGATTCGAACCTACCATCTTCTAATTAGACCGATCAAGCACTTCTGTGCCACCAGGAAACTAAAAGCATTCCTAGACTCTGCTATATTTCACACAAGGCCTGTTCAACGAGCTTATGGCGCCGTGAACCTCTAATGGGGACCACCTGTGCCGCTTAGGTGATCAGAGAGCAACGTTTTACCAAATCCGGCTTCGAAACACGAGGATCCATATATATTTCATTAGCCCAATAAAGCACGAGACTTCTACATATAATCAACACCTCACCCCACCAGGATTTGGAACCTAACATCTTTTATAATTGCATAGGGGAATGCTACCTCGGCCACTAGGACAATAAAAAGCAGTCAAAGTCTCTATCACTATATTTCACACAAAGCCTGTTCAGACCTTATGACTCATGAACTTAATGGGGACCACCCGTGCCGCTAGGTGATCAGACAACGTTTTACCAAATGCGCTTCGAACACGAGGATCCATATATATTCTAATAGCCCAATAAAGCATCGGACTTCTTCATATAATCAACACTCACCCCACCTGGTGGTGATTCGGAACCCACGATCTTATAATTGTGACCGAGGAACGCTACCTATGGGCCACCAGGACACTATAAGCAGTCCTAGACTCTGTTATATTTCACACAAAGCCTGTCCAATTAGCTTATGGCACCGTGAACCACTATAGGGGACCACCCGTGCTGCTTAGGTGATAAGAGCAACGTTTTACCAAAACCGGCTTGGAAACGCCAGGATCCATATATATTTCATTAGCCCAAAAAAGCACGCTGACTTCTACATATAATCAACACCTCACCCCACCAGGATTTGAACCCACGATCTTATAATTGTGACAGGGGAATGCTACCTCTGGGCCACTAGGACAATAAAAGCAGTCAAAGTCTCTACTATATTTCACACAAAGCCTGTTCAACGACCTTATGGCTCCATGAACCTCTAATGGGGACCACCTGTGCCGCTTAGGTGATCAGAGCAACGTTTTACCAAATCCGGCTTCGAAACACGAGGATCCATATATATTTCATTAGCCCACTAAAGCACGCAGATTTCTACATATAATCAACACCTCACCCCACCAGGATTTGAACCCACGATCTTATAATTGTGACCGGGGAATGATACCTCTGGGCCACCAAGACACTAAAAGCATTCCTAGTCTCTGCTATATTTCACACAAAGCCTGTTCAACGAGCTTATGGCGCCGTGAACCTCTAATGAGGACCACCCGTGCCGTTTAGGTGATCAGAGCAACGAAATACCAAATGCGGCTTCGAAACACGAGGATCCATATATATTTCATTAGCCCAATAAAGCACGCGGACTCCTACATATAATCAACACCTCACCCCACCAAGGTTTGAACCCACAATCTTATAATTGTGACCGGGGGACGCTACCTCTGGGCCACCAGGAACATTAAAAGCAGTCCTAGTCTCTGCTATATTTCACACAAAGCCTGTTCAACGAGCTTAAGGCACCGTAAACCTCTAATGAGGACCACCCGTGCCGCTTAGGTGATCAGTGCAATGTTTTACCAAATGCGGCTTCGAAACACGAGGATCCATATATATTTCATTAGCCCAATAAAGCACGCGGACTTCTTTATATAATCAACACCTCACCCCACCAGGATTCGAACCCACGATCTTCTAATTGTGACCGGGGATCGCTACCTCTGCGCCACCAGGACACTAAAAGCATTCCTAGACTCTGCTATATTTCACACAAAGCCTGTTCAACGAGCTTATAGCGCCGTGAACCTTTAATGAGGACCACCCATGCCGCTTAGGTGATCAGAGCAACGTTTTACCAAATGCGGCTTCGAAACACGAGGATCCATATATATTTCATTAGCCCAATAAAGCACGCGGACTTGTACATATAATCAACACCTCATCCCACCAGGATTTGAACCAACAATCTTATAATTGTGACTGGGGAATGCTACCTCTGGGCCACCAGGACAATAAAAGCAGTCCTAGACTCTTCTATATTTCACACAAAGCCTGTTCAACGAGCTTATGGCGCCGTGAACCTCTAATGGGGACCACCCGTGCCGCTTAGGTGATCAGAGCTACGTTTTACCAAATGCGGCTTCGAAACACGAGGATCCATTTATATTTCATTAGCCCAATAAAGCACGCGGACTTCTACATATAATCAACACCTCACCCCACCAGGATTCAAACCCACGATCTTATAATTGTGACCGGGGTATGCTACCTCTGGGCCACCAAGACAATAAAAGCCGTCCAAGTCTCTACTATATTTCATACAAAGCCTGTTCAACGACCTTATGGTTCCATGAACCACTAATGGGGACCACCTGTGCCGCTTAGGTGATCAGAGCAACGTTTTACCAAATCCGGCTTCGAAACACGAGGATCCATATATATTTCATTAGCCCAATAAAGCACGCAGACTTCTACATATAATCAACACCTCACCCCACCAGGATTTGAACCCACGATCTTATAATTGTGACCGGGGAATGCTACCTCTGGGCCACTAGGACAATAAAAGCAGCCCTAGACTCTGCTATATTTCACACAAAGCCTTTTCAACGAGCTTATGGCGCTGTGAACCACTATAGGGGACCACCCGTGCCGCTTAGGTGATCAGAGCAACGTTTTACCAAATCTGGCTTCGAAACACGAGGATCCATATATATTTCATTAGCCCAATAAAGCAGGCGGACTTCTTCATGTAATCAACACCTCACCCCACCAGGATTCGAACCCACGATCTTCTAATTGTGACCGGGGAACGCTACCTCTGGGCCACCAGGACACTAAAAGCAGTCCTAGACTCTGCTATATTTCACACAAAGCCTGTTCAACGAACTTTTGGCGCCGTGAACCTCTAATGGGGACCACCCGTGCCGCTTAGGTGATCAGAGCAACGTTTTACCAAATGCGGCTTCGAAATACGAGGATCCATATATATTTCATTAGCCCAATAAAGCACGCGGAGTTCTACATATAATCAACACCTCACCCCACCAGGATCTGAACCCACGATCTTATAATTGTGACCGGGGGACGCTACCTCTGGGCCACCAGGAACAATAAAAGCAGTCCTAGACTCTGCTATATATTTCACACAAAGCCTGTTCAACGAGCTTAAGGCGCTGTGAACCACTATAGGGGACCACCCGTGCCGCTTAGGTGATCAGAGCAACGTTTTACCAAATGCGGCTTGGAAACTCGAGGATCCATATATATTTCAATAGCCCAATAAAGCACGCGGACTACTACTTATAATCAAAACCTCACCCCACCAGGATTTGAACCCACGATCTTATAATTGTGACCGGGGAACGCTACCTCTGGGCCACCAGGACAATAAAAGTAGTCCTACACTCTGCTATATTTCACACAAATCCTGTTCAACGAGCTTATGGCGCCGTGAACCTCTAATGGGGACCACCCGTGCCGCTTAGGTGATCAGAGCAACGTTTTACCATATCCGGCTTGGAAGCACAAGTATCCATATATATTTCATTAGCCCAATAAAGCACTCGAACTTCTACATATAATCACCACCTCACCCCACCAGGATTAAAACCCACGATCTTATAATTGTGACCGGGGTATGCTACCTCTGGGCCACTAGGACAATAAAAGCAGTCCTAGACTCTACTATATTTCACACAAAGCCTGTTCAACGACCTTATGTCGCCATGAACCTCTAATGGGGACCACCCGTGCCCCTTAGGTGATCAGAGCAACGTTTTACCATATCCGGCTTGAAAACACGAGTATCCATATATATTTCATTAGCCCAATAAAGCACTCGAACTTCTACATATAATCAACACCTCACCCCACCAGGATTCAAACCCACGATCTTATAATTGTGGCCGGGGTATGCTACATCTGGGCCACCAGGACAATAAAAGCAGTCCAAGTCTCTACTATATTTCACACAAAGCCTGTTCAACGATCTTATGGCTCCATGAACCTCTAATGGGGACCACCTGTGCCGCTTAGGTGATCAGAGCAACGTTTTACCAAATCCGGCTTCGAAACACGAGGATCCATATATATTTCATTAGCCCAATAAAGCACGCAGACTTCTACATATAATCAACACCTCACCCCACCAGGATTTCAACCCACGATCCTATAATTGTGACCGGGGAATGCTACCTCTGGGCCACTAGGACAATAAAAGCAGTCCTAGACTCTGCTATATTTCACACAAAGCCTGTTCAACGAGCTAATGGCGCTGTGAACCAAAATAGGGGACCACCCGTGCCGCTTAGGTGATCAGAGCAACGTTTTACCAAATGCGGCTTCGAAACACGAGGATCCATATATATTTCATTAGCCCAATAAAGCACGCGGACTTCTACATATAATCAACACCTCACCCCACCAGGATTTGAACCCACGATCTTATAATTGCGACCGGGGGACGATACCTCTGGGCCACCAGGAACAATAAAAGCAGTCCTAGACTCTGCTATATTTCACACAAAGCCTGTTCAACGAGCTTAAGGCACCGTAAACCTCTAATGAGGACCACCCGTGCCGCTTAGGTGATCAGAGCAACGTTTTACCAAATGCGGCTTCGAAACACGAGGATCCATATATATTTCATTAGCCCAATAAAGCACGCGGACTTCTACATATAATCAACACCTCACCCCACCAGGATTTGAAACCACGATCTTCTAATTGTGGCCGGGGGACGCTACCTCTGGGCCACCAGGACACTAAAAGCATTCCTAGACTCTGCTATATTTCACACAAAGCCTGTTCAACGAGCTTATGGCGCCGTGAACCTCTAATGTGGACCACCCGTGCTGCTTAGGTGATCAGAGCAACGTTTTACCAAATGCGGCTTCGAAACACGAGGATCCATATATATTTCATTAGGCCAATAAAGCACGCGGACTTCTACATATAATCAACACCTCACCCCACCAGGATTCAAAACCACGATCTTATAATTGTGACCGGGGTATGCTACCTCTGGGCTACCAGGATAATAAAAGCAGTCCAAGTCTCTACTATATTTCACACAAAGTCTGTTCAACGATCTTATGGCTCCATGAACCACTAATGGGGACCACCTGTGCCGCTTAGGTGATCAGAGCAACGTTTTACCAAATCCGGCTTCGAAACAAGAGGATCCATATATATTTCATTAGCCCAATAAAGCACGCAGACTTCTACATATAATCAACACCTCACCCCACCAGGATTTGAACCCACGATCTTATAATTGTGACCGGGGAATGCTACCTCTGGGCCACCAGTACAATAAAAGCAGTCCTAGCCTCTGCTATATTTCACACAAAGCCTGTTCAACGAGCTTATGGCGCCATGAACCACTAATGGGGACCACCTGTGCCGCTTAGGTGATCAGAGCAACGTTTTACCAAATCCGGCTTCGAAACACGAGGATCCATATATATTTCATTTGCCCAATAAAGCACGCAGACTTCTACATATAATCAACACCTCAACCCACCAGGATTCAAACCCACAATCTTATAATTGTGACCGGGGAATGCTACCTCTGGGCCACTAGGACAATAAAAGCAGTCCTAGACTCTGCTATATTTCACACAAAGCCTGTTCAACGAGCTTATGGCGCTGTGAACCACTATAGGGGACCACCCGTGCCGCTTAGGTTATCAGAGCAACGTTTTACCAAATGCGGCTTCGAAACACGAGGATCCATATATATTTCATTAGCCCAATAAAGCACGCGGACTTCTACATATAATCAACACCTCACCCCAGCAGGATTTGAACCTACGATCTTATAATTGTGACCGGGGAATGCTACCTCTGGGCCACTAGGACAATAAAAGCTGTCCTAGACTCTGCTATATTTCACACAAAGCCTGTTCAACGAGCTTATGGCGCTGTGAACCACTATAGGGGACCACCCGTGCCGCTTAGGTTATCAGAGCAACGTTTTACCAAATGCGGCTTCGAAACACGAGGATCCATATATATTTCATTAGCCCAATAAAGCACGCGGACTTTTACACATAATCAACACCTCACCCCACCAGGATTTGAACCCACGATCTTCTAATTATGACAGGGGAATGCTACCTCTGGGCCACCAGGACAATACAAGCAGTCCTAGACTCTGCTATATTTCACACAAAGCCTGTTCAATGAGATTATGGCGCCGTGAACCTCTAATGGGGACCACCCGTGCTGCTTAGGTGATCAGAGCAATGTTTTACCAAATGCAGCTTCGAAACACGAGGATCCATATATATTTCATTATCCCAATAATGCACGCGGACTTCTACATATAATCAACACCTCACCCCACCAGGATTTGAGCCCATGATCTTATAATTGTGACCGGGGAACGCTGCCTCTGAACGACCAGGAGACTAATAGCAGTCCTAGACTGTTATATTTCACACAAAGCCTGTTGAATGAGCTTATGGCGCCGTGAACCTCTAATGGGGACCACCAGTGCCGCTTAGGTTATCAGAGCAACGTCTTACCAAATCTGGCTTGGAAACTCGAGGGTCCATATATATTTCAATAGCCCAATAAAGCACGCGGACTTCTTCATATAATCAACACCTCACCCCATGAGGATTTGAACCCACGATCTTAATTCAGACCGGGAACGCTACCTGGGCCACCAGGACAATAAAAGCAGTCCTATACTCTGCTATATTTCATACAAAGCCCATTCAACGACCTTATGGCGCCATGAACCTCTAATGGGGACCACCCGTGCCGCTTAGGTGATCAGAGCAACGTATTACCAAATCTGGCTTCGAAACACGAGGATCCATATATATTTTATTAGCCCAATAAAGCACTCGGACTTCTACATATAATCAATACCTCACCCCACCAGGATTCAAACCCACGATCTTATAATTGTGGCCGGGGTATGCTACCTCTCGGCTACCAGGACAATAAATGCAGTCCTATACTCTGCTATATTTCACACAAAGCCTATTCAACGACCTTATGGCGCTATGAACCTCTAATGGGGACCACCCGTGCCGCTTAGGTGATCAGAGCAACGTTTTACCAAATGCGGCTTCGGAACAAGAGGATCCATATATATTTCATTAGCCCAATAAAGCATGCGGACTTCAACATATAATCAACACCTCACCCCACCAGGATTCAAACCCACAATCTTATTATTGTGACCAGGGTATGCTACCTCTGGGCCACCAGGACAATAAAAGCAGTCAAAGTCTCTACTATATTTCACACAAAGCCTGTTCAACGACCTTATGGCTCCATGAACCTCTAATGGGGACCACCTATGCCGCTTAGGTGATCAGAGCAACGTTTTACCAAATCCGGCTTCGAAACACGAGGATCCATATATATTTCATTAGCCCAATAAAGCACGCAGACTTCTACATATAATCAACACCTCACCCCACCAGGATTTGAACCCACGATCTTATAAATGTGACCGGGGAACGCTACCTCTGGGCCACCAGTTCAATAAAGCAGTCCTAGACTCTGCTATATTTCACACAAAGCCTGTTCAACGAGCTTATGGCGCCGTGAACCTCTAATGAGGACCACCCGTGCCTCTTAGGTGATCAGAGCAACGTTTTACCAAATGCTGCTTCAAAACACGAGGTGCCATATATATTTCATTAGCCCA
>NW_024722587.1:0-12583 GCF_018991925.1 Homarus americanus | reverse complement strand
AGCTGTAGCGATACTGCTGGAGTTATGCTGCATCATATTAATGCAGCATGCAGCATAATGCGACCTCCTCTCCCTCTCTCCCCGACATGACAGCATAATGCAGCTCCCTCTCCCTCCCTCCCCAACATGACAGCATAATGCAGCTCCATCTCCCTCCCTCCCCTGCATGACAGCATAATGCAGCTCCCTCTCCCTCCCTCCCCAGCATGACAGCATAATGCAGCTCCCTCTCCCTCCCTCCCCATCATGACAGCATAATGCAGCTCCCTCTCCCTCCCTCCCCAGCATGAGAGCATAATACAGCTCCCTCTCCCTCCCTCCCCAGCACGACAGCACCCTGAAGTTCCTTAATGAGTTGGGCTCCAGACTTATTGAAACTACCAGAGACTCCAGGGCATCGAGCTACTATTTACAAGAGAACCAACTGGGAGAAGATGGTAAGGGAAGGCGAAAGACTTCAGGTCGATTTTAGATTTTTACAGAACTTAATTTTGTTGGGACACAAAGACAGGCTGGAAGGGTGAGGTATGAGGATCTGGCAGGGTGAGGTATGAGGATCTGGTAGGGTGGAATATGAGGGACTGGAATGGTAGGGTATGAGGGATTAACAGGGTAGGGTATGAGGGACTAACAGGGTAGGGTATGAGGAACTAGTAGGGTAGGATATGAGGACTGGCAGGGTGGGGCATAAGAGACTAACAAGACTGGGTAGAAGGGTGTGACAATCTCCTCTTCTACACTAATCACGCCACACGTTCTCCCTAAGTCATCCAAAAATATACATTTGTCATGGTGTTCAAAAATTCCTCTTTTACCAACACAAGCTCTCGTTCTTGTAGCCATTGTGATTTAGGCTGAGGGGATAGAGAGATATGGTGAAGGAAGTAGGAGCAGATAAAGATAATGCCGGACATAGATACGAGGATATAATAATTGTGAAAGGGGAAGGAAAGAGGAGGTGGAGATAATGGTAGAGGAAGCATGGAAGGAGAGTAGGGGAGAGAGAGTGATGATATATTAAGGTTAATAGAGACAAGGGGGGATAGGATAGGTGAAGAGGATACGACAGGGCAGATTTAATCTAATTTCATGGGTAAGAGATGGCAGGAGACCTAGTGAGTGAGTGAGTGGGACAACCATTGATCGTGATCACACCCCAGTCCACAAGATCGTGCACACAAGATAGAGTCAAAGGAACAGAGGGAACATATTCGGTTTGTTGTCGAACACTTGAATCAAAGGAGCAATAAGTTATTACTGAGTCACTGCACGTTGACTACATATTATAGTGTTTGTAAAGATCTTTCTTGTTACACTGGTCGAGAAGATCAGATAGCGACCGTACCTGAGCTGTGGCCCATATCTACAGAACCTCGACCATATTAGTTGGTAAAATTGTCTTCGTTTTCTTTGGTGAGTGATCGTGTATTTCCAGATGTAATAACGTAAATGTGTTCAGTGTCTCCAGCAGGACCCGGCTGTACTCCCTTATTGCTGGGACCTCTATCAGTCTGTCTCCACGAATATCAATAAGACCCGTTTCAACTTCTCTACAAACTTTAAGAGCGTTCGGTCGAGGAGTTCAGGTACGAAAAAAGTATGTAAAGTGAGAATAAATTAACACGAGGCCAGTCAGTGTATCAAAACAAGGTCGGGCCCACATCAACTGGCAATATAATCACATAAGGCGGATCATGACGATAACACATTTGTGCTTATTGTTTCATCAAAGTACTTAGGCAACATGTTAAATCTATTGTTTGTGTGAAAGTAAAAGAAGAAGCTGTACAGGTTGATCCACAGTTCCTGTTTCAACATCTAACAAAAGCATCGGGGAGAGTGTAAGGTAGGTGAGTAGTGTAACCACCCGCTGTACTCTCAAGGGTCTGGCCTAAGAAACACCTTATGGACTATGTGCTGCACACTACTGCATCACATTAACCACTAGGAGTTGTAAACAAACACTCCATAAGTGCCTTTATGGAGGAGACCGATGAATTTCAAATTGAACACTGCGACTCCTGTTGTCTCGGTCGGGTCGTCAAAATCCTTTGCCTGTTGTGTCATATCGTCTAACACAAAATCGTAAACATACTTTTTGGAGCGTATCTACATCTTACAGCATGATGACACTAAATGGCCGCCTTAAAATGTTATTCTCAAAGATTTAATTATCCAATGAAGAAATTCACCCACTAAAATTTAAGATCACGTTGAAGATAAACTCGTTAAGTTTTATACTATAATGGAAATTAAAGTTCACTCATTCCCTCTCTTGGGCAGAAATTATAATTTAAGTTCTTATTTTAGAACAGTCTTGGCTGTTTTTAGGTCCTGCTATGGTTACTGTCTGAGTCACAATCAACCTCACTCGGCATCATCTATTTCAATTTGGCGCAGTTCATGTTGGTGTATTTCATGTTGGTGTATTTCATGTTGGTGTATTTCATGTTGGTGATCACCTGCCACCCACCAGAGACTTGGGAAGGTTAGAAATAGTATCATATCTGTGTTTTATGACGTCTTCGAGGTTTATTTCTTCACCTCACCTCCTGAACCACATCCTCAAGACGGACCATTTCTTACCCCTGGTCGTCTTCTTAGCTAGTCAGGCTTATTTACATTCTTCTCTCACAGCGCTGCGCCCCCTGGCGAGAAACTCTCCTCATTTCTTCTAAACTTTTAGAGAAGTAAAGTTTATTCTCAACTGGTTGTACAGATGAAGCGTCACAACTTCTTGATACCTTTGCTTTGTGATTATAATACCAATGTGTCTGAGTCGTGTATTTGTTTATAAACTTAATGTAATGATATTTACCCAAGAGGCACTAAAGACATTATAAAGGCTGGATATTTTAAATTATCTGCAACACTTGAATCACTTGAATCAGGAGTGAGAAAATTAAATTAAAACAAAAAAGAATTGTAAGTGAATAAAATATCGAAATCCTTGAAAAAACTAAATTTCTTAAAAACAGTAATGAACTAAGACAGCAGTGGAAGGTAAGGAGATTGGTGGAAAAGAAAGGAGATCGAAGGAGGGAGGTGAAAGGGGGGAAAATGGAGGGGTAAAATAAAGGGGAGAGGAAGATGAAGGGGGAAGATGAAGGGAGGAGAAATGAATGGGGGTGATGGAAGGGAGGAAGAAGGGAGGGAAGATGAAGGGGTAAGATGGAGGAGAAAGACGATGGGGAGAAGAAGATGAAGGAGAAGATGAAAGGTGGAAGATGAAAGGCAGGAAGCGAAAGTGCAAAATAGATCGGCAAGAGACACAGTTGTACCAGAGGTGGTAAAAATATACACCAGGAAGGAATCGGGTGTGGCAATGTAATACACTCTCTCTCTCTCTCTCTCTCTCTCTCTCTCTCTCTCTCTCTATCTCTCTCTCTCTCTATTATGTTGCTCAAATTTCTCTCTCTTTTTCCAAAAATACAAAACTCAACTTAATAAAGGCAACACATGTACTGTACTATGACTGCCAGTGTATTACAGCATCAACATTATTATATAAGAGTATATATTATACTTAAGCCCCCCCCCCCAGGTATCGCCGGGATGGTTAATCTTCAGGTGGGATACGCTGGGCGGCGAGGGGAGTGACAATCTACCTGTGCCATTAAGGTTTCTGTTACCTTTTCCTGGGGCGACACTTTTGGTGAGTTAATATATAAAAGAGACTCACTTTATACAATACATGAAAAAATAACACCACCATTTAACTTGCACAAATTAACACACATTACAATACTGAATGCCTAACTAGCTTAGCTCCCCCCACCCCCAGCCTCCCTTGAGCGAGCAGGAGCGTGCTGTGTATGGCCACCACCCCAACCAATCACCTCGACTCAGCTAGGTGGACAGCCCACCTGCTATTACTCCCTACTACTTTACTTCCCGTTTCTATTCTTTCCTTCTCTCTTTCCTCTCCTCTCGCATGGCAAAGTCATTTCCCACTTTACTTCATCATCGTTACTCAGTAAGACAGCAGTAGACCACGACGCTTAACACTGTACCTGCCTGACTCTGGTGTTACCTGTACTGTGTTAATTGGCTTGAAGAACATAGAACTCTAAAACGTGATATGAATTGTTAATGATGTCATAGGAAGATGAACTAGACAAAAAACGACCTTTATAACTAAATGTCAGACCAAATACTGTCAAGAGGTGTGAACAGCTTCCATATGGAGGGGATCTTTAATTGAAGTCTAATGTCTCACTTCACGCAATAACTCTGTGGGGTGGACACATCGACAACACAGGAGTGACCGACATATAAACACTTCCGAGACAACGATAACTAATGACTTTTTTTGTTTGTCCTTTCAGAACAAAGTTCACTCCTGGGATTATCTCTCATAAACGAAGCATTACCAAGCACAAGCACCACACACCTGTATGGGCCTTCAGTATCGTCAACCAGCAACTGTCTGCGTGCTAATAGTCCAGACAAAACCTTCCTTTTACTTTAACCAGGAAATAAACATCGACAGGTTTATTATAAATAATTATAACGACAGTAAGTTTTCAAGGCTCAAGTGTCCTTATTTCCTGCCAATGGTTCCAAGAAAACCTTAAAACTTACAATTAATAGATAATAAAAGATTTTTGCTTCTTGTATGTATATATATAAAGCAAAGAAGTAAGTATGTTTGTTTGTGTGTCCGCACGAGAATCTCGGAAACTACTTTACCGATCTGTAGTGATGATGGATGGTGTTATATGTAGTGATGATGGATGGTGTTATATGTAGTGATGATGGGTGGTGTTATATGTAGTGATGATGGGTGGTGTTATATGTAGTGATGATGGGTGGTGTTATATGTAGTGATTATGGGTGGTGTTATATGTAGTGATGATGGGTGGTGTTATATGTAGTGATGATCTATCTTCTATCGATATAAAACAAAGAAGTATGTCTGTTTGTTTGTGTGTGTGTGTGTGTTTGTTTGTGTGTTCGCACGAGAATCTCGGAAACTACTTTACCGATCTGTAGTGATGATGGATGGTGTTATATGTAGTGATGATGGATGGTGTTATATGTAGTGATGATGGATGGTGTTATATGTAGTGATGATGGATGATGTTATATGTAGTGATGATGGATGGTGTTATATGTAGTGATGATGGATGATGTTATATGTAGTGATGATGGATGATGTTATATGTGTTATAAGTGTTTACATAACATGGTAGATATTACTGAGCCTTCATCAGGGGTTGGTGCCTCCCTCCAGGTTCCCAGAGGTACAACTATTGGCGACATTTTCTTATTCGATGGCAGCAGTTGAGTTAAATTCATTGGTTGGGAGGTACAGACAGAGTGTAAGTAGCTGTGGAAGTTTCGCGCTCCCTGATGTCGCCCAAATTGTCATAATTGAAGGTAACTGACTTGGCAACGGTAGTGCGCACGTTGGTCTTCTTAAGGATAGAGGCGGGGTGATGGTCGGCAACACTGGACAGAACTATAAACTCAGCAGCTTGGCGGTCAAGGTTGTTCAAGGTACCATGGGCACTGTAGTAGTTAACTTCCAGCTTGTTAGATGATTTTCGGCTGCGGCCAATGCTGTCACCATCCAATCGTCCAACAGCCTTATCACAGGAGGCTTCGTCAAAGTATCGGATGTATGCGAAGCCATAGTGTTCATTTTTGTTGTCTTTTGCGGGCATCACAAATAGGTCGATCTGTCCACATTCCTCAAACAATGGTCGAATCTGCTTAGGGGCCACACCAGGGTAGATGTTTGTTGCAACCACCACGAAGCTGGTATCGAAGTCTACAACGAAATCCTTGCAAGCCTTCACCTCCACCTCAGACACCTTCGATACAGTGCGTTGGAACACCATTGTGATTTACTGACACTAACAGCTCTCTCACTGAGGTCAAATCAAAATTTGACCATACAGAAAGAATTACGGTTTAATAAGGTTGGAATTTAAAGAAATTGACAACAAAATGAAGCTCTGTTTATCACTATAGTGTTGAGGACTGGTGTTTGTAGAGATGATGGATGGTGTTATAATATGTAGTGATGATGGATGGTGTTATATGTAGTGATGAAGGATGGCGTTATATGTAGTAATGATGGATGGTGTTATATGTAGTGATGATAGGAGGGTAATATATGTAGTGATGATGGATGGTGTTATATATAGTGATGATGCATGATGATATATGTAGTGATGATTGTTGGTGTTATATGTAGTGATGCTGGATGGTGTTATATGTAGTGATGATGGATAGAGTTATATGTAGTGATGATGGATGAGGTTATATGTAGTGATGATGGGTGGCGTTATATGTAGTGATGTTGGATGGTGTTATATGTAGTGATGTTGGATGGTGTTATATGTAGTGATGATGGATGATATTATATGTAGTGATGATAGGATGGTTCTATATGTAGTGATGGATGGTGTTATATGTAGTGATGATGGATGATGTTATATGTAGTGATGATAGGATGGTTTTATATGTAGTGATGATGGATGGTGTTATATGTAGTGATGATGATGATGTTATATGTAGTGATGATGGGTGGTGTTATATGTAGTGATGTTGGATGGTGTTATATGTAGTGATGATGGATGGTGTTATATGTAGTGATGATGAATGACATTATATGTAGTGATGATAGGATGGTTCTATATGTAGTGATGATGGATGGTTTTATATGTAGTATGATGGATGGTGATATGTAGTGATGATGGATGAGTGATGATGATGTGTTATATGTAGTGATGATGGGTGGTGTTATATGTAGTGATGTTGGATGGTGTTATATGTAGTGATGATGGATGATATTATATGTAGTGATGATAGGATGGTTCTATATGTAGTGATGGATGGTGTTATATGTAGTGATGATGGATGATGTTATATGTAGTGATGATAGGATGGTTTTATATGTAGTGATGATGGATAGAGTTATATGTAGTGATGATGGATGATGTTATATGAAGTGATGATGGGTGGTGTTATATGTAGTGATGTTGGATGGTGTTATATGTAGTGATGATGGATGGTGTTATATGTAGTGATGATGAATGACATTATATGTAGTGATGATAGGATGGTTCTATATGTAGTGATGATGGATGGTTTTATATGTAGTGATGATGGATGGCATGATATGTAGTGATGATGGATGGTGTTATATGTAGTGATGATGGATGGTGTTATATGTAGTTATGATGGATGGTGTTATATGTAGTGATGAAGGAAGGCATGATATGTAGTGATGATGGATGGTGTTATATGTAGTGATGCTGAATGACATTATATGTAGTGATGATAGGATGGTTCTATATGTAGTGATGATGGATGGTTTTATATGTAGTGATGATGGATGGTGTTATATGTAGTGATGATGCATGATCTTATATGTAGTGATGATGGTTGGTGTTATATGTAGTGATGATGGATAGAGTTATATGTAGTGATGACGGATGATGTTATATGTAGTGATGATGGGTGGTGTTATATGTAGTGATGATGGATGGTGTTATATGTAGTGATGAAGGATGGTGTTATATGTAGTGATGATGGTTGGTGTTATATGTAGTGATGATGGATGGTGTTATATGTAGTGATGATGGATAGTGTTATATGTAGTGATGATGGATAGTGTTATATAAAGTGATGATGATGGATGGTGTTATATGTAGTGATGATGGATGATGTTATATGTAGTGATGATGGGTGGTGTTATATGTAGTGATGTTGGATGGTGTTATATGTAGTGATGATAGATGATATTATATGTAGTGATGATAGGTTGGTTTTATATGTAGTGATGATGGATGGTGTTAAATGTAGTGATGATGGATAGTGTTATATGTAGTGATGATGGATAGTGTTATATAAAGTGATGATGATGGATGTTGTTATATGTAGTGATGATGGATGTTGTTATATGTAGTGATGAAGGATGGTGTTAGTGAAGATTGTGAAGTGAGATGTAGTGAAGATTGTGAAGTGACATGTAGTGAAGATTGTGAAGTGAGATGTAGTGAAAATTGTGAAATGAGATGTAGTGAAGATTGTGAAGTGAGATGTAGTGAAGATTGTGAAGTGAGATGTAGTGAAGATTGTGAAGTGAGATGTAGTGAAGATTGTGAAGTGAGATGTAAAAATTGTGAAGTGAGATGTGAAAATTGTAAAGTGAGAGGTAGTGAAGATTGTGAAGTGAGATGTAGTGAAGATTGTGAAGGGAGATGTAGTGAAGATTGTGAATTAAGATGTGGTAAAGATTGTGAAGTGAGATGTAGTGAAGATTGTGAAGTAAGATGTGGTAAAGATTGTGAAGTGAGATGTAGTGAAGATTGTGAAGGGAGATGTAGTGAAGATTGTGAAGTAAGATGTGGTAAAGATTGTGAAGTGAGATGTAGTGAAGATTGTGAAGTGAGATGTAGTGAAGATTGTGAAGTGAGATGTAAAAATTGTGAAGTGAGATGTGAAAATTGTAAAGTGAGATGTAGTGAAGATTGTGAAGTGAGATGTAGTAAAGATTGTGAATGGAGATGTAGTGAAGATTGTGAATTCAGATGTGGTAAAGATTGTGAAGTGAGATGTAGTGAAGATTGTGAAGTAAGATGTAGTGAAGATTGAGAAGTGAGATGTGGTGAAGATTGTGAAGTGAGATGTAGTGAAGATTGTGAAGTGAGATGTAGTGAAGATTGTGAAGTGAGATGTAGTGAAGATTGTGAAGTGAGATGTAGTGAAGATTGTGAAGTGAGATGTAGTAAAAATTGTGAAGCGAGATGTGGTGAAGATTGTGAAGTGAGATGTAGTGAAGATTGTGAAGTGAGATGTAGTGAAGATTGTGAAGTGAGATGTGGGGAAGATTGTGAAGTGAGATGTAGTGAAGATTGTGAAGTGAGATATAGTGAAGATTGTGAAGCGAGATGTTGGGAAGATTGTAAAGTGAGATGTAGTGAAGATTGTGAAGTGAGATGTTGTGAAGATTGTGAAGTGAGATGTAGTGAAGATTGTGAAGTGAGATGTGGTGAAGATTGTGGAGCGAGATGTAGTGAAGATTGTGAAGTGAGATGTAGTGAAGATTGTGAAGTGAGATGTAGTGAAGATTGTGAAGTGAGATGTAGTGAAGATTGTGAAGTGAGATGTAGTGAAGATTGTGAAGTGAGATGTGGTGAAGATTGTGAAGTGAGATGTAGTGAAGATTGTGAAGTGAGATGTAGTGAAGACTGTGAAGTGAGATGTAGTGAAGATTGTGAAGTGAGATGTAGTGAAGTTTGTGAAGTGAGATGTAGTGAAGATTGTGAAGTGAGATGTGGTGAAGGTTGTGAAGAAAGATGTGGTAAAGATTGTGAAGTGAGCTGTTGTGAAGTGAGCTGTAGTGAAGTGAGCTGTAGTGAAGATTGTGAAGTGAGATGTAGTGAAGATTGTGAAGTGAGATGTAGTGAAGATTGTAAAGTGAGATGTAGTGAAGATTATGAAGTGAGATGTAGTGAAGATTGTGAAGTGAGATGTAGTGAAGATTGTGAAGTGAGATGTAGTGAAGATTGTGAAGTGAGATGTAGTGAAGATTGTGAAGTAGAGATGCAGTGAAGATTAGAAGTGAGATGTGAAGATTGTGAAGGAGATGTAGTGAAGATTGTGGAAGGAGATGAGTGAAGATTGTGAAGGAGATGTAGAAGATTGTGAAGGAGATGTAGTGAAGATTGAGAAGTGAGATGTGGTGAAGATTATGAAGTGAGATGTAGTGAAGATTGTGAAGTGAGATGTAGTGAAGATTGTGAAGTAAGATGTGGTGAAGATTGTGGAGTGAGATGTAGTGAAGATTGTGAAGTGAGATGTTGTGAAGATTGTGAAGTGAGATGTAGTGAAGATTGTGAAGTGAGATGTTGTGAAGATTGTGAAGTGAGATGTAGTGAAGATTGAGAAGTGAGATGTGGTGAAGATTGTGAAGTGAGATGTAGTGAAGATTGTGAAGTGAGATGTAGTGAAGATTGTGAAGTGAGATGTAATGAAGATTGTGAAGTGAGATGTAGTGAAGATTGTGAAGAGAGATGTAGTGAAGATTGTGAAGTGAGATGTAGTGAAGATTGTGAAGTGAGATGTAGTGAAGATTGTGAAGTGAGATGTAGTGAAGATTGTGAAGTGAGATGTAGTGAAGATTGTGAAGTGAGATGTAGTGAAGATTGTGAAGTGAGATGTAATGAAGATTGTGAAGGAGATGTAGAATATTAAAGAGATGTAGTGAAGATTGGTGAAGGAGATGAAAAAAGATTAGAAGGAGATAGTGAAATATCAGGAAGGATGAAGATTAGAAGTGAGATAAAGAAGATTGTGAAGGAGATGTAGTGAAGATTGTATGAGATGGTGTGAAGATTGTGAAGGAGATGTAGTGAAGATTGTGAAGTGGGAGATGTAGTGAAGATTGAGTATGAGATGTAGAAGATTGTGAAGGAGATGGTAGGGGTTGTGAAGTGAGATGGTGAAGATTAGAAGTGAGATGCAGTGTAGATTGAGAAGGAGATGTGGTGAAGTGATTGTGAAGGAGATGAAAGGAAGATTGTGAAATGAGATGAAGAAGATTGTGAAGTGAGATGGAGGAAGATTGTGGTATGAGATGTAGAAGATTGTGAAGGAGATGTGGGTATTTAGGAGGAGATGTAGTGAAGATTGTGAAGTGAGATGTAGTGAAGATTGTGAAGTGAGATGTGGTGAAGATTGTGAAGTGAGATGTAGTGAAGATTGTGAAGTGAGATATTGTGAAGATTGTGAAGTGAGATGTAGTGAAGATTGAGAAGTGAGATGTGGTGAAGATTGTGAAGTGAGATGTAATGAAGATTGTGAAGTGAGATGTAATGAAGATTGTGAAGTGAGATGTAGTGAAGATTGTGTAGTGAGATGTAGTGAAGATTATGAAGTGAGATGTAGTGAAGAATGTGAAGTGAGATGTGGTGAAGATTGTGAAGTGAGATGTAGTGGAGATTGTGAAGTGAGATATAGTGAAGATTGTGAAGTGAGATGTAGTGAAGATTGTGAAGTAAGATGTGGTAAAGATTGTGAATTGAGATGTAGTGAAGATTGTGAAGTGAGATGTAGTGAAGAATGTGAAGTGAGATATAGTGAAGAATGTGAAGTGAGATATAGTGAAGATTGTGATGTAAGATTATAAAGTAAACTGTAGTAATTGAGGTTAAACGAACGCGGGTTATTCTGTAGTGTATCTGTGTCTTGTTAACGTGGAACCAACATGGCGGTGGTTCTCAATATAGATACGTTATTTTGTCGGGAATTTCTGTCAAAACAAAATATGAATCAACCATATTTAGCCTAAATTAACCTGGCGGCTTTATTATATATTCTAAGATGTTTAAGTTGGATAGATCAGATCAGGTTAGGTTAAGTCAGGTTGGGTTAGGTTAGGTTAGTTTAGTTAATTTTGCCACTTAGAGGCTAGTTTATTGTGCCCCCATACTCATCCTGTGAGCGGTAGCGCAAAGAGATTACAAAGTGGTGTTAGATGGGGTAGGTGGTCAAGTTAAGTTTCAATAGGTTAGGTTAGATTATGTCAGGTTGGGATAAGTTAGATTAGGTAGGTAATAAGTAGATAGATTACAGTCGGTAGGTGGAAAACTTAGGTTTGATTAGGTTAGCTTATGTCAGACGGGGAGGTTAGGTTAGATTATGTCAGGTTAGGTAAGATTATGTCAGGTTAGGTTAGATTATGTCAGGTTAGGTTAGAATATGTCAGGTTAGGTTAGATTATGTCAGGTTAGGTTAGATTATGTCAGGTTAGGTTAGATTATGTCAGGTTAGGTAAGATTATGTCAGGTTAGGTTAGATTATGTCAGGTTAGGTAAGATTATGTCAGGTTAGGTAAGATTATGTCAGGTTAGGTAAGATTATGTCAGGTTAGGTTAGATTATGTCAGGTTAGGTTAGATTATGTCAGGTTAGGTTAGATTATGTCAGGTTAGGTAAGATTATGTCAGGTTAGGTAAGATTATGTCAGGTTAGGTTAGATTATGTCAGGTTAGGTTAGATTACCTCAGGTTAGGTTAGATTATGTCAGGTCAGGTCAGATTACGTCAGGTTAGGTTAGATTATGTCAGGTTAGGTAAGTAGGTAGAGGTGGGTAAAAAAGGTTAGGTTAGGTCGGCAGGTTTTAGTGTAGGAGCTTAAGTAATCCCGTAAAAATTTCATGTTAATTTTTGACACCATACATCGTAATAATCCTTATAAACTATGTTAAGGAACTGTGGTGTAATTTTTTCTGAACGGTCTATTATAAGTTTTATGCCATTAAAGAAGTTTTATCAAAGAGCGGCGTAATGAACCACAGACTTATTACCATTAAGTCCTAAGTAACTTAAAACATGACTAATAACCTATGAACATGTAGTATTATATGATTACAATTTAACATAATATATCATGAATGCTGTTATAATATCTTAAGTGTGTTACAAACATGGCTGCTCATATTTGCCATCCTGTCTCTGGCAAAGAAGAGATTGCAGTAAGTAAAATTATTTGCTAAAGACAAATACTGGAAATTAAACATATACATATTACCATTATCTGAAAAGCTTAGAACCACCGTTTTATAT
>NW_024722586.1:0-16456 GCF_018991925.1 Homarus americanus | reverse complement strand
GGCGTTGATGGTGACTAGGGAAGACAGGCCAATTATTAAGTTGAAAATGGGAGGGAAACGGGTTGAAGCTTTCATTGACACAGGCTCCTCGGTGTCCTTGGTGAAACAGAACGTGGCCTCCAAGATGAGCCTAGGGGAAAAGCATAAAGTTCCTGAGTTACGTGGCGTCACGGGGAACCGCCTCTCAACATTGGATTCCAGAGATATAACTGTAGACTTAGGAGATAAGATAGTTGTTCACGCGCTGGTTGTGGTAAGCGGTGATCTTTTCCCAGGGGATGTTCTTACTGGGTCAGATTTCTTGTGTAGGTTTAAGTATGGAATCCAGTTTGATGGGAGCCGGTATACCGTGACACTAGATGGTAGAGATTATGCAGGTACTCCTATTAGGAATAGGTCTGGTCTGCCCGTCCACCTCATTAAGTCTAAACGCCCCCAGCCCCCGCACCACAAGCCCCCCAGCTACACCCGACGCGCGCCACTGTCATCCCCCCTCACTCTAGTGTTGTTCTGCCCGTTCGATGGTCAAGGTCGTTCGACAGTTCCACGGAGGATCAGGAGTATGTATTTGTTGAAACCCCTCATAAAATGTCCCCATACATGCAGTCGGGGCTCATTAACACTCAGCAGCCTAGCGTCCCAGTCATAAACCCCACCCCCAGGGAATTTAAACTTACTCCTGGTCATTCAGTGGGAACAGTCTGTGCGGTCGATAAAGTAGAGGATCTGGAGCATTTCGATTCTACGAGATATAACATTAGGAATGACACAGAATTCGTAGAGTCACAGCAAATGTTTGCCACTGCAATAGAATCCCTTGACACAGATCACCTACCCACCCTTATTAGAGAACGTCTACGCTCTATAATAAAGCAGCATGAAGATCTATTTGCAACTTCAGATCAGGACCTCGGCCTGATGTCAGCTTCACACAAAATTAATACAGGCTCCGCTCCCCCCACCAGAGTACGGCAGTGGAGGCTTCCTGAGGCGGCTAAAACTCAAATTAGGGACTTATGTCGCCAAATGGAGGAACGTGGTGTCATCTCCCCTTGTACTAGCCCCTATTGCTCCCCGGTAGTATTAGTCAGAAAAAAGGACGGGTCAACTAGATTCTGTGTAGACTATAGGGAACTTAATAAGGACACCATTGCTGATAGCTATCCCCTGCCCAGAATTGACGAGACACTGGACCAATTGAACGGAGCTTCTATATTCACAGTTCTAGACTGTAAGGATGCGTACTGGAGTATACCTGTCGACCCGGCTGACCGCCCCACAACTGCTTTCGCGGACGGCAGCCGTCTATTTTGTTTCAACAGGTTACCTTTCGGGTTAAAGGGAGCACCGGCCACAGCCTGATAAGAGGCCAAACCGCAGCCCCTGATCGTGCTTGGGTGGCAACGCCATGGCTTGACGGGACGATGTTATCTCTTTGCAGTAAAGCTGCTGATTTGGCCACGCGGGATGTAGATGAGGCCTCTACGGTGCGGCTGGACTGGCGCGTCTCAGGGAAATGCGTGCTCATCGAGGTCGCGGCGCAAGTAGCCTTCCGACCCGGTGAAAGTGAAAGCGATAGCAGAGATGCCACCTCCCACCACAGCCAAGGGTGTGAAACAGTTCCTCGGCACCGCCAATTTTTTCAGACGTCACATCCCTCACTTTTCAGAGGCGGCCCTCCCCCTTACGAAACTTACAAAGAAGTCGGTTCAGTTTCGGTGGTCGGGGGAGGCAGATAAAGCTTTTTAACCATCTTACGGACTTACTGAAGTCGGCAACAATGTTAGCACTGCCGGACTTCACGCAGCCGTTTTACGTGCACACTGACGCTTCCGACGAAGCACTGGGAGCCTGTCTCATGCAAGGTGGTGAAGATAACCCCATCCCTATTGCTTATTTTTCCCAGAAATTGAGCGGAGCTGCCCTCCGCTACTCCACAACTGAGAAAGAAGCCTTGGCTATTGTCAAGGCCGTAACTTCCTTTGATGCTTACCTATTTGGTAGACACTTTTATGTAATCACTGATCACCGTCCTTTAATAGATATCTTCCAAGGTAAAACTCCTAATGCACGGGTAGCAAGCTGGGCAGTCTTTCTAAATGCGTATAACTTCTCCATTTTGCATAAGCCAGGCAAGAACCACGTAGTACCAGACGCACTGAGCTGTAATGTATTACCTATAAATAATGTCGGGAATCCTAGCAGCATGACTCAGCCCATTTTTGGGGACCTATCACCTAACGAGGTGCGCCAACACCAACTCGAAGACCCACAGTGGGGTCCTGTCATTGAGTTCCTTGAGGGGGGTCCGCTCCCCAAGAAGGTCAACAAAGCCTCACTTAGTGATTTCAGTCTTTTAAGCGGAGTCCTGTATCTTGTTACTATGAAACAGGATGATGAGCAACCCACAGAACTCGTAGTCATCCCCGCATCCTTGGAAAACTCGGCCCTAGAAGTAGCTCACTCTTCCCAATTCCCAGCCCACCCGGGTGAATGTCGCACATATGCACGTGCACGCTCTATGTTTTTCATGCCCAATCTAGCGCGGAAGGTTGGGGCATTTGTCAAAGGATGTCTGCCGTGTCAGTTAAGGAAGGGTACCCCAAAGAGACAGGGAGAGCTGCAGGAGTTTCCACCAGCCTCTCAGCCCTTGGAACGGGTATCGATCGATCTAACTGACATGTCAATACGTTCACACCGGGGAAACAGATACGTTGTTTCCATCGTCGATCACTATTCACGTTTTGCAACCTATATACCCATCCCCGATAAACGCGCAGAGACAGTTTGTGAAGCCCTGTTACAATACGTTGGTACTCATGGATGCCCCCGGGTCATTGTAAGTGATCAAGGGACAGAGTTTACCTCGGGCATCTTTCAGAAGGCGTGCGACTTGCTGCGGGCTAAGTCAAATCTAACCACTAGTTACCACCCACAGGCTAATGCCATGGTTGAGCGTTCCCACCGCACGTTGAAAGATCACTTGTCGTTTTTGGTTAATAATCAGTACGGCGGTTGGGACGATCAGCTACCTCTTGCACAACTGGCCATGAACACCGCAATTAACACCACCCTGCATAACACTCCTTACTTCCTTCACTTTGGTAGGGATCCAAACCTTCCTGCTGGTGTAATCAACCCCCCACCCCTATCCTATGGCGAGGACTACCCTTCTGTCTTGCAAAACAGGTTACAAACGGTCTTTACTCGGGTGCAGGAACTAAACAGGAATGGTCACTTACACAACGCCACCTACTATAACCTCAGGGTCACCCCTTCCAATATTACTGTAGGTACCCTGGTCTTCCTAACTAACGAATCATCCTCCCCCGATATCCCCTCTAAGTTGCAACAGAGATGGCAGGGCCCATATAGAGTAACCGCCCAACCCAGCAAAGTAAACTTCACTATTTCCCCGCTTTGCCAGGGGGACGTAAGGAAACTGTGCATGTGAATAGATTGAAGCTGGCAACTGTCGACGATGACGTCTTCAACAAATCAGGCCTCACCAACCAGCCCCCTCTAGGGGTAACATTCCCTTCCCAACACCCTATCCCTCCACCAGCAGCTGACCACCCCCCTCAGAACAATCAGGTACCTCACACCCCAAGTAATAATCAGAGAACTCCCCGAGCTACTACCCCACTTGTACCAGTAAGACCTGATCAGATTAGGGCTCATAGATATAACACCAGGTCACAAAACATAGATTAAAGTAACGAGTCTAGGGGCACTTCTAATTGTTGATTCTCCACCCCGGGATCTTGTCTTTCTACTAAGCTACAGAGTCAGCACTGCCCTTGCTCTTCACGGGCCTGGGCGAGGTCTCCCTGACTCCACACAAAAGTCGGAGATGACACCACCACAGCTGCAGCCGACCCCCTACCAGATGAGCTGAGACCAACGCATCCTGACTCATAATGGATGCCCGACACGAGCGGGACACGCAGCGGGCAACCCCGCGGCGAATGGGTGACGCCTTCACGTCGACACTGCAAGCCCCAAGCTCCAGAAACGGGCTTGCATAATGCTGGCCTTCGATCTGGTTGAAGACACTGGGCTGTGTCTCGTCGCTCGCCTGCTGAACGACGAGACACGCACCGAGGCTACGGTCTCACAGCCCACAATACTGACAGACAACATCTATGGGTACCATCAGCCTGAGCAAGCTACGCCATGCAGGACCAGCGCAGCACCTAGCTCCAGGCAGGGAATCAGGTCGTCCCCTTGGAACCCAGGAGAAAATCCCGAAACCCCGACCTGCAAATTCAGCAGCAGCAAGCAACAGGCAACAAACAACTAGAAGTCCCAGTGGCGATGCAGACGACAGCTCCCTACGGTTCAGGACCTGTCAACTGGTTCCACGCACTTCCACTCCAGGAATGGAACCACCAGGTACCAGACAAGTAATGGCTGACCTCGGCCCACACGGGATCTGCCTCGCCGGTGTTTACCACACCATCGGGGACGAAACAGAAGTGACCTGACTACAAGAAGAGGAAGAAACAAGCAAACCCTGGGGGGCCCACCCAGGGAGGGATTCACCACTGTGAGGGTGTGGGACAGGATGGTCAGGGGTCTCGCCGACACTCACGTACGGAGGGCGAACTCTTGTCCGTGGACCCTGCCCTACACGCCATCCAAAGCGATGACACCCCAAGCAGTGGACCGGCTTTGATCCCGGCCGGGAAGGGCGGAAACTCAGATGGGACTAGAAAAATCCATCTGGAATGCGTCAGGAACTGCCGCTCCACACAGAAGTTCAAGTGGAGGAAGTGAGGCACGCGACACACCGCGGCAGACCGCAGGACGGGACAGGAAACGCCAACCACCACATCTACTGCGTCGTCCACTCTGATGCTGGACACCGATTGGTGGAGGTGGTGACGGACCACCCGCCACCCGGGATCTCGACGAATGCATGACGAGTTTTTGTTTTTGCCATTGTATCTTGTTAATAATTTCTGCTGCCTTTTTACCATGTACAAATATTTCTTTTTGTTCACAAGTTGTATTTTGCCCCAACCTTCCCCCCCCCTTTTTTTTTAAGCGGCCATGTATCTTATTATTATATATGTTGTATGTGCTGCCCTGAGCAAGAGTTTAACAGTTGAAGCAACAAATATGTAAATCTATTCCAGGCTTGAAGATACTAACACTAGGGAACCTACGCAGAAATAAGCCAGGGCAAGCAACACCATTGCATAACCTTTCAAACCTCCGACTGTGTACCCTCATTTAACTTCCTAAAGTGACGCTCTCCGACAAGCACCCGCCTAGGCGCTCTCTTTCCCCTTCATATCTACATCCATCTTTCCTTTTCCGTATATTTAGCAAGCCGCTTAAATTTTTAAATATTATCAGACTATGGTAGGATGTGAGGTGTATACTTTGCATCTCAGTAGCTATTTTCGCAGGATGTGCACTCGCTTTGTCACCCACTGTAAACATCCACTGTCTGGCATAGAAGCTTTGATCTTGGCGGGAGGTATAGTGAGCTTTGTCAGATCAAACTAGCGCCAGTAGAAAAACATACACCTATGAGATTGTTGTTTGTGAATGTGAGACTATGTTATCGCCCCAGGGATTATCTCTGCTACCACACGTGATGTTGATGTCTATATGTGACATCAGTCTCTGTGGTGAAACTTTGGTCTTGGCGGGAGGTGTAATGATTGTTTGTCAGACCAAAGCTTACAGCCTGGAATTATGTCACATGTAACAGCAAGCACTACAGACCTCGTGGCACCACCACATCCCGGGTTGACACACCTCAGGTCGACCCTAGGGACTTGACCTCGTCCGCTAATGACTTGAGTTAGCCGGGTGACCTACAACCGCACCTGACCAAGACACCTGGGCAGGACGACACCTGCACACAGCCGTCCAGACCTGACACTAGGGAACCAGAATTCTCACCACCACACGATCAGCTCTACCCGGCGTCATGACCTTAGTAATTCAAGGACCCGCTAATTAGCCAGCACTCCTGTTAACCCAACAACCCGG
Organism: Homarus americanus; assembly: GCF_018991925.1. Classification (NCBI taxonomy): domain Eukaryota; kingdom Metazoa; phylum Arthropoda; class Malacostraca; order Decapoda; family Nephropidae; genus Homarus; species Homarus americanus. Next base: position 10,447 of record NW_024722586.1, on the reverse strand, counting down.
TCAAGACACACCCAGTTCAGTAGGAGAGGACATCCCCCTGCTCGACCAATATATAGGGGCTGGAGCTCCTCTCACGCGAAGAGTGTCTGTAACCAGGAAGGGCCAGCTACCAGGTCCCCGAGTCCCGCTCGAGAGAAGACCGCCACTAAGTGTAACGAAGTCTCAGCCCGGGTCCATCGACAAAGTGCTGTCAACTCCACGTGTAACAGTAAGTGCTGGCTGTGTAGTCTGTGGAAGTGCAGTGATCCCGAACCTCCCCAACGATCGGCTTAGTGAAGTGCCCATTCTAGCTGTGAGGTTAGGTTATACGAGAATACCATAGTCTATCATAAATTGTGTACGAACCCCCCTATTAATCCCCCCTATTGAACTAGTAAAATAAAGCTGTAACACGCATTGGTGTTTTATATACTACACTTGTACTGTGCCTGTGTTAATATACAGTGTTGACATCACACCCTCGAGACACGCTACCATTTCCTCTCGTTATAATACTCTACTACTATAAGCTCCTAACTTACCTCTTCATGTGAGATTTTGTCTCATTACACTGGGAGTCTCAAAAGTGTACCTGGGAGTATCTGAGGAGTACCTGGGAATATCGGAGGTGTACCTGGGAACACTTGGAGGTGTGGGATGCTTGAGTACCTGGGGAGTGTCATTGGGAGGTGTACCTGGGAATATTGGAGGTGTACCTGAGAGTGTCAGAGGTGTACCTGGCAGTGTCAAAGGTGTACCTTGGAGAGTCAGAGGTGTACCTGGGAGTGTCAGAGGTGTACCTCGGAGTGTCGGAGGTGTACCTGGGAGTGTGAGAATTGTACCTGGGAGAGTCGGAGGTGTACCTGGGAGTGTCAGAGGCCCAGCAGTGTTGAAGCAAAAACCGGGAGTGTCATAGATGTACTGGGAATGTCAGTGGAGTACCTGGGATTGCTCAGAGGTGTACCCAAGGTGTCAGAGGCACCGGAGTGTCAGAGGAGTACCAAGGAGTGTCAGAGGTGTACCTAGGAGTGTGAGAAGTGTACCTGGGAGTATCTGTGGTGTATCTGGGGGTGTCAGAGGTGTACCTGGGAGTGTCAGGGGTGTACCAGGGAGTGTTAGTGGAGTACCTGGAAGTGTCAGAGATGTACCTGGGAGTGTTAGAGGTGTACCTGGGAGTGCCAGAGGTGTATCTGGGAGTGTCGGACGTGTACCTGTGAGTGTCAAATGTGTACTAGGGAATGTCAGTGGAGTACCTGGGAATGTCAAAGGTGTACTTGAGTAAGTTTGAGGTGTACCCGGGAATATCGGAGGTGTACCTGGGAATATCGGAGGTGTACCTGGGAGTGTCAGAGGTGTATCTGGAAGTGTCGGACGTATACCCGGGAGTGTCAGAGCTGTACCAGGGAATGTCAGTGGAGTACCTGGGAGTGTCAGAGGTGTACCTGGGAATGTTAGAGGTGTACCTGGGATTGTCAGAGGTGTACGTGGGAGTGTCAGAGGTGTACCAGGGAGTGTCAGAGGTGTACCTGGGAGTGTCAGAGGTGTACCTGGGAGTGTCTGGGGTGTACCTGAGAGTATCTGGGGTGTACCTGGGAGTGTCTGAGGTGTCCCTGGGAATGTCAGAGGTGTACCTGAGAGTGTCAGAGGTGTATGTGGAAGTGTCGGACGTGTACCTGGGAGTGTCAGAGCTCTACCACGGAATGTCATTGGAGTACCTGGGAGTGTCAGAGGTGTACCTGGGAGTGTCAGAGGTGTACCTGGGAGTGTCAGAGGTGTACCAGGGAGTGTCAGAGGTGTACCTGGGAGTGTCGGAGGTGTACCTGGGAGTGTCTGGGGTGTAACTGGCAGTGTCAGCGGTGTACGTGGGAGTGTCAGCGGTGCACCTGGGAGTGTTAGAGGTGTATCAGGGAGTGACAGAGGAGTACCTGGGAGTGTCAGAGGTGTACCTGGGAGTGTCAGAGGTGTACCTGGGAGTATCAGAGGTGTACTGGGAGTGTCGGACGTGTACCTAGGAGTGTCAGAGGTGTACCATGAAATGTTAGTGGATTACCTGGGAGAGACAGAGGTGTTCCTGGGAGTATCATAGGTGTACCTGGGAGTGTCAGAGGTGTACCTGGGAGTGTCAGGGGTGTACCTGGGAGTGTCAGAGGTGTACCTGGGAGTGTGTGAGGTCTACCTGGCAGTGTCTGAGGTGTACCTGGCAGTGTCTGAGGTGTAACTGGCAGTGTCAGCGGTGCACGTGGGAGTGTCAGCGGTGCACCTGGGAGTGTTAGAGGTGTATCAGGGAGTGACAGAGGAGTACCTAGGAGTGTCAGAGGTGTACCTGGGAGTGTCAGAGGTGTACCTGGGAGTATCAGAGGTGTACCTGGGAGTGTCGGACGTGTACCTAGGAGTGTCAGAGGTGTACCAGGAAATGTCAGTGGAGTGCCTGGGAATGACAGAGGTGTACCTGGGAGTATCAGAGGTGTACCTGGGAGTGTCAGAGGTGTACCTGGGAGTGTCAGGGGTGTAACTGGGAGTGTCGGAGGTGTAACTGGGAATGTCAGAGGTGTACCAGGGAGTGTCAGTGGAGTACCTGGTGTAATGATTGTTTGTCAGACCAAAGCTTACAGCCCAGAATTATGTCACATGTAACAGCAAGCACACTACAGACCTCGTGGCACCACCACATCCCAGGTTGACACACCTCAGGTCGACCCTTGGGACTTGACCTCGTCCGCTAATGACTTGAGTTAGCCGGGTGACCTACAACCGCACCTGACCAAGACACCTGGGCAGGACGACACCTGCACACAGCCGTCCAGACCTGACACTAGGGAACCAGAATTCTCACCACCACACGATCAGCTCTACCCGGCGTCATGACCTTAGTAATTCAAGGACCCGCTAATTAGCCAGCACTCCTGTTAACCCAACAACCCGGTCAAGACACACCCAGTTCAGTAGGAGAGGACATCCCCCTGCTCGACCAATATATAGGGGCTGGAGCTCCTCTCACGCGAAGAGTGTCTGTAACCAGGAAGGGCCAGCTACCAGGTCCCCGAGTCCCGCTCGAGAGAAGACCGCCACTAAGTGTAACGAAGTCTCAGCCCGGGTCCATCGACAAAGTGCTGTCAACTCCACGTGTAACAGTAAGTGCTGGCTGTGTAGTCTGTGGAAGTGCAGTGATCCCGAACCTCCCCAACGATCGACTTAGTGAAGTGCCCATTCTAGCTGTGAGGTTAGGTTATACGAGAATACCATAGTCTATCATAAATTGTGTACGAACCCCCCTATTAATCCCCCCTATTGAACTAGTAAAATAAAGCTGTAACACGCATTGGTGTTTTATATACTACACTTGTACTGTGCCTGTGTTAATATACAGTGTTGACATCACACCCTCGAGACACGCTACCATTTCCTCTCGTTATAATACTCTACTACTATAAGCTCCTAACTTACCTCTTCATGTGAGATTTTGTCTCATTACACTGGGAGTCTCAAAAGTGTACCTGGGAGTATCTGAGGAGTACCTGGGAATATCGGAGGTGTACCTGGGAATATCGGAGGTGTACCTGGGAGTGTCAGAGGTGTACCTGGGAGTGTCGGAGGTGTACCTGGGAGTGTCACAGGAGTACCTGGGATTGTCAGAGGTGTACCTGGCAGTGTCAGAGGTGTACCTTGGAGTGTCAGAGGTGTACCTGGGAGTGTCAGAGGTGTACCTGGGAGTGTCGGAGGTGTACCTGGGAGTGTGAGAAGTGTACCTGGGAGAGTCGGAGGTGTACCTGGGAGTGTCGGAGGTGTACCTGGCCGTGTCAGCGGTGTACCTGGGAGTGTCATAGATGTACCTGGGAGTGTCAGAGGTGTATCTGGGAGTGTCGGACGTGTACCTGGGAGTGTCAGAGTGTACCAGGGAATGTCAGTGGAGTACCAAGGAGTGTCAGAGGAATACCTAGGAGTGTCAGAGGTGTACCTGGAAGTTTGAGAGGTGTACCTAGGAGTATCGGAGGTTTACCTGGGAGTGTCAAAGTTGTGCCTGGTAGTGTCGGAGGCGGACCTGGGAGTGTCAGAGGTGTACCTGGGAGTATCAGAGGTGTACCTGGGAGTGTCGGAGGTGTACCTGGCAGTGTCAGCGGTGTACCTGGGAGTGTCAGAGGTGTACCAGGGAATGTCAGTGGAGTACCTGGGAGTGTCAAAGGTGTACCTGGGAGTGTCAGAGGTTACCCAGGAATATCGGAGGTGTACCTGGGAATATCGGAGGTGTACCAGGGAGTGTCAGAGGTGTACCTGAGAGTGTCAGAGGTGTATCTGGAAGTGTCGGACGTGTACCTGGGAGTGTCAGAGCTGTACCAGGGAATTTCAGTGGAGTACCTGGGAGTGTCAGAGGTGTACCTGGGAATGTCAGAGGTGTACCTGGGAGTGTCAGAGGTGTACGTGGGAGTGTCAGAGGTGTACCAGGGAGTATCAGAGGTGTACCTGGGAGTGTCAGAGGTGTACCTGGAAGTGTCTGGGGTGTACCTGACAGTATCTGGGGTGTACCTGGGAGTGTCTGAGGTGTCCCTGGGAGTGTCAGAGGTGTACCTGGGAGTGTCAGAGGTGTATCTGGAAGTGTCGGACGTGTACCTGGGAGTGTCAGAGCTCTACCACGGAATGTCATTGAGTACCTGGGAGCAAGGTCAGGAGGTACCTGGGAGTGCTGGGGAGGTGTACCTGGGAGTGCCAGAGGTACCTGGGAGTGCCGGGGGAGGCATACCAGGGAGTGTCAGAGGTACTCTGGGAGCAGCCGGAGGTACCTGTCTGGGGTGTAACTGGCAGTGTCAGCGGTGTACGTGGGAGTGTCAGCGGTGCACCTGGGAGAGTTAGAGGTGTATCAGGGAGTGACAGAGGAGTACCTAGGAGTGTCAGAGGTGTACTTGGGAGTGTCAGAGGTGTACCTGGGAGTATCAGAGGTGTACATGGGAGTGTCGGACGTGTACCTAGGAGTGTCAGAGGTGTACCATGAAATGTTAGTGGATTACCTGGGAGAGACAGAGGTGTTCCTGGGAGTATCATAGGTGTACCTGGGAGTGTCAGAGGTGTACCTGGGAGTGTCAGGGGTGCCTGGGGGTGTCAAGTGTGCCTGGGGTGTGTGTGAGGTCTGCCTGGCAGTGTCTGAGGTGTACCTGTGGCAGTGTCTGAGGTGTGGCAGCAGTGTCCAGCCGGTGTACGTGGGGTGTCAGCGGTGCACCTGGGAGTGTTAGAGGGTGTATCAGGGGTGACAGAGGGGTACCTGGGAGTGTCAGAGGTGTACCTGGGAGTGTCAGAGGTGTACCTGGGAGTATCAGAGGTGTACCTGGGAGTGTCGGACGTGTACCTAGGAGTGTCAGAGGTGTACCAGGAAATGTCAGTGGAGTGCCTGGGAGTTACAGAGGTGTACCTGGGAGTATCTGAGGTGTACCTGGGAGTGTCAGAGGTGTACCTGGGAGTGTCAGGGGTGTAACTGGGAGTGTCGGAGGTGTAACTGGGAATGTCAGAGGTGTACCAGGGAGTGTCAGTGGAGTACCTGGTGTAATGATTGTTTGTCAGACCAAAGCTTACAGCCCAGAATTATGTCACATGTAACAGCAAGCACACTACAGACCTCGTGGCACCACCACTTCCCGGGTTGACACACCTCAGGTCGACCCTAGGGACTTGACCTCGTCCGCTAATGACTTGAGTTAGCCGGGTGACCTACAACCGCACCTGACCAATACACCTGGGCAGGACGACACCTGCACACAGCCGTCCAGACCTGACACTAGGGAACCAGAATTCTCACCACCACCAGATCAGCTCTACCCGGCGTCATGACCTTAGTAATTCAAGGACCCGCTAATTAGCCAGCACTCCTGTTAACCCAACAACCCGGTCAAGACACACCCAGTTCAGTAGGAGAGGACATCCCCCTGCTCGACCAATATATAGGGGCTGGAGCTCCTCTCACGCGAAGAGTGTCTGTAACCAGGAAGGGCCAGCTACCAGGTCCCCGAGTCCCGCTCGAGAGAAGACCGCCACTAAGTGTAACGAAGTCTCAGCCCGGGTCCATCGACAAAGTGCTGTCAACTCCACGTGTAACAGTAAGTGCTGGCTGTGTAGTCTGTGGAAGTGCAGTGATCCCGAACCTCCCCAACGATCGACTTAGTGAAGTGCCCATTCTAGTTGTGAGGTTAGGTTATACGAGAATACCATAGTCTATCATAAATTGTGTACGAACCCCCCCTATTAATCCCCCCCTATTGAACTAGTAAAATAAAGCTGTAACACGCATTGGTGTTTTATATACTACACTTGTACTGTGCCTGTGTTAATATACAGTGTTGACATCACACCCTCGAGACACGCTACCATTTCCTCTCGTTATAATACTCTACTACTATAAGCTCCTAACTTACCTCTTCATGTGAGATTTTGTCTCATTACACTGGGAGTCTCAAAAGTGTACCTGGGAGTATCTGAGGTGTACCTGGGAATATCGGAGGTGTACCTGGGAATATCGGAGGTGTACCTGGGAGTGTCAGAGGTGTACCTGGGAGTGTCAGAAGGAGGTGTGCCTGGGGAGTGTCAGAGGTGTACCTGGGATTGTCGGAGGTGTACCTAGGAGTGTAAGAGGTGTGCCTTGGAGTGTCAGAGGTGCACTTGGGAGTGTCACAGGTGCACCTGGGAGTGTCTGAGGTGTTACTGGGAGTGTCTGAGCTTTACCTGGGAGTGTCTGAGGTGTACCTGGCAGTGTCTGAGGTGTACCTGGCAGTGTCAGCAGTGTACCTGGGAGTGTCATTGGTGTACCTGCAAGTGTCAGGGGTGTACCTGGAAGTGTCAGAGGTGTACCTGAGTGTGTCATTGGTGTACCTGGGAGTGTCATAGGTGTACCTGGGAGTGTCGGAGGTGTACCTGGGAGTGTGAGAAGTGTACCTGGGAGTGTCGGAGGTGTACCTGGGAGTGTCGGAGGTGTACCTGGAAGTGTCAGCGGTGTACCTGGGAGCGTCAGAGGTGTACCAGGGAATGTCAGTCGAGTACCTGGAAGTGTCAAAGGTGTACCTGGGAGTGTCAGAGGTGACCCAGCTTGGAGAAGGTCGTGCCGTTGTGCTCCCGCTAGAGACCAAGGAAAATGGCCGCTCTGGATCGTTGTGCCGTGGGGGAAGAGGAGGGGAGTGTGGGGAAGGACGACCTCCTTGCCACGCTGTTAAGGCAGCTGGGGCAGTTGAGGAGTGAGGTTGACACTCTAAAGGGGGAAAATGAAGCCCTCAGGACGGAACTCCTTCAGGTAGGTGTCCTGCCTAGCAGGACACCTGCGAAGGAGGAGCAGGCGTGGAGAGTGGTTGTCTCCAAGGGGTCTAGGGTCAGGCTTAGTAAAGCTGACCAGGGTGTGGAGTGCAGTAACCCTTACCAGGTGCTGCAGGAAGCTGGAGAGGAAGAGAAGAGGCAGGACGGTATGGATCAAGGAGAGGAAAGGGCAGTTGTACAAACCCTGCCCACAGGTAAGGTCGTGGTAGTTGGTGACAGCCAGGTGAGGTTTATGGATAGGGCTTTTTGTGCGAGAGATAGGAAACGTAGGACTAGGGTATGTTTTCCTGGGGCTGGGATAGGGCATGTAGCCGAGAGGTTAGACAGAGTTTTGTCAGGGGAGGGTACCAATCCAGTAGTGTGTCTTAGTGTGGGAGGAAACGACATAGGTAAGGTTAGGAGTGAGGAACTTTTCAAGAGGTATAGGGAGGCGCTGGGGAAGATTAGAGATAGGGGAGGGATCCCGATAGTATGTGGTGTCTTGCCTAGAAGAGGGGTTGGTCGTGAATGGCTGTCCAGGGCAATTGCTATTAATTGCCGACTGGAAAAACATTGTGCAAACAATGGTTGGGCATTCATTGATGACTGGCAACGATTTTATGGCAACGACTACCTGTACTGTCGCGACGGAGTACACTTGTCTCGTGAGGGGGTAAATACGTTGTCTGCATCCCTGGAGCGTGAAATTGTCACTCCGAAGGGGGGGTTTCGCCAGTAGAGAGGGGTCGGGGAAAATGGGAGTCAAAAAACAAGCAGGTCCTGGGAAGTAGCGAAACAGAAGTAGATAATGCTGAAAATGTAGTTAGTCATAATAACAAACATCAAAGTAATAAATGTAAAACAGATAGAAACGGAAGAAATATATTGAGTGTTTATTATACTAATAGTAGAAGCCTGTGTAACAAAATGGACCAGCTCAGGGCCATTGTTAGTAAAGAGAACATAGATATAATTGCAATAACGGAAACATGGATAAATTCAAACAGCAAACATTTTTTAGCAGAATTTCATATTCCAGGATATAACCTATTTAAATTTGACAGAGTAGGAAGGAGAGGTGGCGGTGTAGCAGTGTATATCAGGGTGTCATTAAAAAGCTGCAATAAATCAAACATTAAAACAAATAGCGACAATGAAAGTATTTGGGTAGAGATTGGTGAGGGCAGTGAATCCGTAGTCATTGGTGTTATATATAGACCACCTAATTTGAGTAGGAACGATGGTAAATTGCTATGGGAGGAAATAAAGAAGGCATCTGATAGAAACAATGTATGTATTCTAGGCGATTTCAACTTTTCAGGCATAGATTGGAAAAATCAACTTAGCGATAATGAATCTGAAGATTTTCTAGAAGTAGTACAAGATAGTTTTTTATATCAATTCATAAACTCGCCCACTAGAGGAAATAATATCCTCGATTTAGTTCTCAGTAATAATGAAAATCTAGTAAAAGATGTTGGGATTGGAGACGAACTAGGAAACAGTGATCATAAAGCCATATATTTTAACATAATATGGGATGGCAGGAAGAAGGAAAATTCGGCCTTGATCCCGGATTTTAGGAAGGCTAATTACGGTAGCTTAAGGAGAGACCTAAGGGATGACCCTATGGTCAAAAGATTAATCCCCCCCACACCTCCGGAAACTGTCAACTTAGGACGGGATAACCCCGAATTTAATTTAGCAGCTACTTATGAACAATTTATTGCGACAATCAATAATCCTCAAAATAAACACATCCCTAAAAGAAAATTCAGATCGATACGGAACCAACCAAAATGGATGAATAATAGACTCTTAGATCTTATAGGGAAAAAGAAAGGAGTATATAGAAAAGTTAAGAAAGGCGAAAATCACTTACTTGGTTACTATCAGAACCTAACAAGACAGGTAAAAACAGAAATTAGGAAAGCAAAGAGAAATTATGAAATCAAGGTAGCAAACGAATCGAAAAATAACCCCAAAGCTTTTTATCAACTGTATAAATCAAAGGTTAGAGATACAATAGGTCCCCTTAAAACTACGACAGGAGAAATGACTGATGATGAGTTAGAAATGTGTAGTACGTTAAATAGTCATTTTCGCTCCGTATTCACAAATGAAAACCTAGCACAGTTTCCAGAAGTTCATAAGGTATATAACGACAGTATAGAAAATATGTTGATGAATATCAATATTACTAGTAACGATGTGCTTAAAGTAATTAACAAACTGAAGCCTCATAAATCGCCTGGTCCAGACGAGGTATATGCTAGATATTAAAAGAATGTAGAGATGAGTTGAGTAATCCATTAGCAGTTTTATTTAATAAGTCATTAGAATCTGGCCTAGTGCCAGAAGCTTGGAAACTTGCAAATGTAGTTCCGATTTTCAAAAAGGGTGATAAATCAATTGCATCAAATTACCGTCCCATTAGTCTCACGTCAATCATAGGCAAGTTGCTAGAGTCAATTATTGCTACAAAAATCAGAAGCCACCTTGAAACATTCAACTTAATTCATTCTTCTCAGCACGGGTTCACCCAGGGACGTTCTTGTCTCACAAATTTGCTTAGCTTTTTCTCAGAAGTATATGAAGCGGTAGATAATGATAAGTCATATGATATAATTTATTTAGATTTCAGTAAAGCATTCGATAGAGTCCCTCATGAGAGATTGATAAGGAAGGTAGAAGCACATGGAATAGGTGGATCATTATTAAAATGGATTAGGTCATGGTTAACTGGTAGGAAACAAATAGTCAGCATAAATGGATTAAATTCAGACTGGGGTGCGGTCAAAAGCGGAGTTCCCCAGGGATCTGTATTAGGCCCTCTGCTGTTTGTTATATTCATTAATGATCTTGATTTAGGCATAACTAGTAGGATTAGTAAATTTGCAGATGATACCAAAATGGGGAGAGTGATAAATTCAGACAGTGACTTTGAACACCTTCAAAGAGATCTAGATACCTTACATGAGTGGTCAGTAGACTGGCAAATGAATTTTAATACTGATAAATGCAAAGTACTACAGATAGGGAAGACGAATACAAACGTTAAGTATAAACTAGGTAACACGGAAATAGAAAACTCAGTTTGTGAAAAAGATCTAGGTGTATTTGTTAGCAACGACTTGAGACCTAGAAAACAATGTATTAGCGTTCGCAACAAGGCAAACAGGATTCTTGGGTTCATATCTAGGTC
>NW_024722585.1:0-23116 GCF_018991925.1 Homarus americanus | reverse complement strand
TATGTAGTGATGATGGATGGTGTTATATGTAGTGATGATGGATGATGTTATATGTAGTGATGATGGATGATGTTATATGTAGTGATGATGGTTGGTGTTATATGTAATGATGTTGGATGGTGTTATATGTCGTGATGGATGGTTCTATATGTAGTGATGGTGGATGGTGTTATATGTAGTGATGATGGATCGTGTTATATGTAGTGATGATGGATAGTATTATATGTAGTGATGATGATGGATGGTGTTATAAGTAGTGATGATGGATGTTATATGTAGTGATGAAGGATGGTGTTAGTGAAGATTGTGAAGTGAGATGTAGTGAAGATTGTGAAGTGAGATGTAATGAAGATTGTGAAGTGAGATGTAGTGAAGATTGTGAAGTGAGATGTAGTGAAGATTGTGAAGTGAGATGTAGTGAAGATTGTGAAGTGAGATGTAAAAATTGTGAAGTGAGATGTGAAAATTGTAAAGTGAGAGGTAGTGAAGATTGTGAAGTGAGATGTAGTGAAGATTGTGAAGGGAGATGTAGTGAAGATTGTGAATTAAGATGTGGTAAAGATTGTGAAGTGAGATGTAGTGAAGATTGTGAAGTAAGATGTGGTAAAGATTGTGAAGTGAGATGTAGTGAAGATTGTGAAGGGAGATGTAGTGAAGATTGTGAAGTGAGATGTGGTAAAGATTGTGAAGTGAGATGTAGTGAAGATTGTGAAGTGAGATGTAGTGAAGATTGTGAAGTGAGATGTAGTGAAGATTGTGAAGTGAGATGTAGTAAAGATTGTGAAGTGAGATATGGTGAAGATTGTGAAGTGAGATGTAGTGAACGATTGTGAAGTGAGATGTAGTGAAGATTGTGAAGTGAGATAGTGAAGATTTAGAAGTGAGATGCTGTAGCAGACAAGTGAGATGTAGTGAAGATTGTGAAGTGAGATGTAGTAAAGATTGCGAAGTGAGATGTAGTGAAGATTGTGAAGTGAGATGTAGTGAAGATTGTGAAGTGAGATGTAGTGAAGATTGTGAAGTGAGATGGAAGATTGTGAAGGAGATGTAGAAGATTGTGAAGGATAGAAGATTTAGAAGTGAGATGTAGTGAAGATTAGAAGAGATGTAGTTAAGATTGTGAAGTGAGATGTAGTGAAGATTGTGAAGTGAGATGTAGTGAAGATTATGAAGTGAGATGTAGTGAAGATTGTGAAGAGAGATGTGGTGAAGATTGTGAAGTGAGATGTAGTGAAGATTGTGAAGTGAGATGTAGTGAAGATTGTGAAGTGGGATGTAGTGAAGATTGTGAAGTGAGATGTAGTGAAGATTGTGAAGTGAGATGCAGTGAAGATTAAGATGTAGACAGAGGAGATGTAGTGAAGATTGTGAAGTAAGAAGTGGTAAAGATTGTGAAGTAAGAAGTGGTAAAGATTGTGAAGTGAGATGTAGTGAAGATTGTGAAGTGAGATGTAGTGAAGATTGTGAAGTAAGATTATAAAGTAATCTGTAGTAATTGAGGTTAAACGAACGCGGGTTATTCTGTAGTGTATCCGTGTCTTGTTAACGTGGAACCAACATGGCGGTGGTTTTCAATATAGATACGTTATTTTGCCGGGAATTTCTGTCAAAACGAAATATGAATCAACCATATTTAGCCTAAATTAACCTAGCGGCTTTATTATATATTCTAAGATGTTTAAGTTGGATACATCAGGTTAGGCTAAGTCAGGTTGGGTTAGGTTAGGTTAGGTTAGTTTTGTTAATTTTGCCACTTAGAGGCTAGTTTATTGTGCCCCCATACTCATCCTGTGAGCGGTAGCGCAAAGAGATTACAAAGTGGTGTTAGATGAGGTAGGTGGTTAAGTTAAGTTTCAATAGGTTAGGTTAGATTACGTCAGGTTGGATTAAGTTAAGTTAGGTTAGGTAGGTAATAAGTAGATAGGTTACGGTCGGTAGGTGGGAAAGTTAGGTTTGATTAGGTTAGCTTATGTCAGACGGGGAGGTTAGGTTCGATTACGTCAGGTTAGGTTCGATTATGTCAGGTTAGGTTAGATTACGTCAGGTTAGGTTAGATTATGTCAGGTTAGATTAGATTATGTCAGGCTAGGTTAGATTATGTCAGGTTAGGTTAGATTATGTCAGGTTAGGTTAGATTATGTCAGGTTAGGTTAGATTATGTCACGTTAGGTTAGATTACGTCAGGTTAGGTTAGATTATGTCAGGTTAGGTTAGATTATGTCAGGTTTGGTTAGATTATGTCAGGTTAGGTTAGATTATGTCAGGTTAGGTTAGATTATGTCAGGTTAGGTTAGATTATGTCAGGTTAGGTAAGTAGGTGGAGGTGGGTAAAAAAGGTTAGGTTAGGTCGGCAGGTTTTAGTGTAGGAGCTTAAGTAATCCCGTAAAAATTTCATGTTAATTTTTGACACCATACATCGTAATAATCCTTAAAAACTATGTTAAGGAACTGTGGTGTAATTTTTTCTGAACGGTTTATTATAAGTTTTATGCCATTAAAGAAGTTTTATCAAAGAGCGGCGTAATGAACCACAGACGTATTACCATTAAGTCCTAAGTAACTTAAAACATGACTAATAACCTATGAACATGTAGTATTATATCATTACAATTTAACATAATATATTATGAATGCTGTTATAATATCTTAAGTGTGTTACAAACATGGCTGCTCATATATGCCATCCTGTCTCTGGCAAAGAAGAGATTGCAGTAAGTAAAATTAATTGCTTAAGACAAATACTGGAAATTTAACATATACATATTACCATTATCTGAAAAGCTTAGAACCACCGTTTTATATTTATTAAAAGTTTGTAGTGTTATACATCATGTGTATACAAGTCACAAGTTATTATTTACGACATTGCTTCATTCCTCGTCATCAGAGTCTTCTGTGTACAACTGATTCCTTCACCTTGTTTAGGCATTTCTCATCATCTGCTTGACAGTTACACATCTCGGTGCATGTCATGCTATTCTTTCTGATTCTTTCTGTATGAACATGACAATGATCCACATTTCCTGACGCCACATCCACATTTAACAAGTTCTGTAATTGCTTCTGGAGCTGGTGGTTGGTCTGATATTACTAGTATAAAACAGTCATTGTCAATCTTCCAGCCATGCTCTAGTTGTGAAAGCATTTCACTGTCTGCATCACAAGACCACAGAAGAGCTTGATACCTTCCTCTCAATATATGATACCTTAGAGTTGCTGCAGTCGCTGGTAGTTCTCCAGCTTCTGCCTGCGTTTTCTTGAAGAGATGCCATCTAAGTTTGACAGTTTACTGAAAGTCATTCGTGGACAGTAGAGTTTAAATACAAATTCCTCTAGACCAATATACATGTCTGCTGGAGGGCATTTGGTCTACTCAGCATCTTGAATGCATCTAGGACTTTTGTGTTAGATTTCATCAAAGTGCTCCAACATGCTTTCTTTCCTTTGCCAACAAATTTTTCAATGCAGTCAGATCCTGTGAAGGCATGGAAACCTGTAAGGCTCTCTGCCCAATGTGTCGTCGCTCACCAGTTCCTGTTATCATACTTATATTTTCTCCAAGTTGAGGCTGCTTTAATATGCCAAACACATCAGTGTCTGGTGACTTGATATGTACAGTGCTGCCCTTCTGTGATGCATATAATGTATGTCCTGCTGAAGTTCTATAACTTGTGGTAGCAATTTGATGGTTGAAGTCTTATTTGCTGCTGTCCACGACAGAAGATTAACCTTGGACATCTTTTCCCAGATGCTCAATGGACCAACAATACGTTCCTGACAAAATTTTCATAATTTTGTCTTCCAACTTCATATGCACATAGATTGTCATATTTGGCATTTTCTGGCATTACAGCTCCAGTTACCAAGTTTAAAAGAGCATCGTTTTCCTGGGATTACAGTCACCAATAACATTGTGTAGCTTCTGTACATCAGCATATTGACGGCTGACAATAGCTGTAGAGAGCTCATGGTGTTCTGTTCTTTTGTAATCTTTATGAGTTTGATATTTTATGTAATGAACTTAATTTGAAAACCCAAATGGTAGTATATGATCTTTTATCACCTTAAGACACTCTGTGCGTCCTGCCTCTCAAGTGATTTTTTTCCTCTTTTACTTCTCTGGACAAATACGACCCATCAGAAAAAATATCACCATATATTTTCTTAATCTACAGGTGCCAAGGTTTAAAATGACGGATGGTGTTAAAAATTAACCTGAAAGTTTTACGTGACCACATATTGTCTTGTTGGGTTTCTGAGAGAACCTCACGGCTAAATAGCGCCTCTGTATTGATAGCCGGTACATGTCGTAATATCCACCGCTCATAGTTAAATCTTTATGTCCGTTTATTTTGTCCTAATTTAAGTATCAAAGAGTGTTTTCATTTTTAAGTATCTTAAGTATCTTTTTTCCTCACTCTTAAGTATCTAAGTATGATTTTTTTTCATTTTTAAGTAACTAACCATATTTTTGTTTTCATTATAAAATGTGATTGATATAGACAACAGAAGTAAATATCAGCTAGAGGTCGTAAACGAAGTTGATGTGAAGTATTTTGACTCACTTTTCCCACGAACTAATTGCTTCACTGGTTTATACCGAAATAAAACAGTCAACGAACCATCCGATTCAAATGTGTCTTAGGCGATACAGGGTGTTTATGCGTCACTCTGATACCAAGAATGACTTTGTGTACTGTGGTGAAGCTGAGGGTAGGATAGGGTTGGGTTGGGTTGGGATGGGTTAGGATTACGCATGTGTGGGCATATTCTGTCGCATTTTATAGGTATCTTGCGTCTTTCTCTTTATTCTTTCTTTATCATGAGTATCTATGCCTATTAATACACCACCTCGCAGGATAGTGGAAGAGGAATGGATAGTAACGAGATAATATTCTTCTAACATATACCTTAGCTTGATTACAGGTAACACCAGGTAGAAGTTACATGACTCTTAAGAGTTTTCCTCGACTTGGCTGATTCAACTGTAAGACTTGTTGTATTTATCCTTATTAAAATCCTCCACCTGTAAGACCATCCACTTGTAAGACCCTCCACCTGTAAGACCATCCACTTGTAAGACCCTCCACCTGTAAGACCCTCCACCTGTAAGACCCTCCACTTGTAAGACTCTCCACTTGTAAAACCCTTTAGGGATTTGAAATACCTTCTCGTCTTGGCTCCACTAGTACTGTACACACCCTCTCTAGCCTTAGTTTACAGTAATGTTGAAGTATATAATGAAGACTCACAGCTCATGGGTTAGAAAAACAAAAGATGCTTGTTTTATTTATTTATTTATTTATTTATTTATTTATAGTTTATTTTAGAATCCCTGAAAGTTAGAACAAAATGGCTGACGGGACTCACAAGCGGGCGGTGTTTACAGTATGGACCAAGAATAAAAAATAAATGAAAAATAAAATAAATAAATCGTAAATTGGTGCATTGTTTCTCCAGGGGTATTTATAGAAGTACAAATGTTCTCCAGCAGTGGGTAACGATCATAGTCACGTATAGAGCTTCCGACGCAGGTAGATTGATATAGATGCATTACCTTGAGTTAGTGGGTTACAGGGCTTCTTACACGATAATATTAAAGGTGTTTTTTCCTTCTGTTTGTGGCACTTGAGGTGTTTAGGTTAGGTTTAATTAAAATGGTTTAGTTATAATAGTTATATTACGATAAGTTAAGTTGAATTTAGAACTTTTGATTTACATATATCGTGTTTTAGAAGGATTTGTTAGCTAATAAGTTTAATTTGGATAAGTTTAGTTAAATTTAGATCATTTGATTTTACAAGGTCGTATTATAATGACTGGGAACCATATAGAAACCTGTTAGAGAAGTAAATATTTCTACGGCAGTGAATGAGTAGGTCAATAAGTGGTGTATAGAGCTGTTGACGCAACTTAAACGGTATATACTGTACATTATATGTTATCAGAGCTTTCCTGTTGTACGTAAGCGCCTCCGTCAAAGTGTCTTAGTGGCTCATGTGAAGATTAGCCTCTAGTTTATTTAACCTCAAGATTAACTACACTGGCACTGCCTGACCTGACCTGACCTGACCTACCCTACCCTACCCTACCCTACCCTAACCTAACCTAACTTAATCTAACCTAACTTAACTTCCCAGGTAGCGTTAGGTTAATCATTATTTGAAATAAGCTGGGAGGGTTAATCTTCAGGTAATATATCTTAATTAACAATTTTGGTCAGGTGAGGCCTTCCTTACCTTACTCGAGAGCAGGAGGAGGACGACTTGCTAACGTCTACAGATCATCGTCAACCAAGGCAGATATTGAATACCTTTTGTTTACCTTCGTGGCTTAAGAACACATCTTAACACCATAAGACTGTTCGCCTCAATGCAATAATACAGTAATTGATTATTGTATTCTAACAAAATTTACGGTGTATCTTTTGAACCAGATTTATTGTTTGACTTTTGTGAATGAGAAACTGGTTGAGGTGTATTGTGGTAAACATCCTTAAGAGCAGCTCTGTGTGTTCTTACGACCTCAAAGTAACACAAAAGGTAGCCAATATCTACCCTTGGTCAGTCACTTTATGTAGCTGTCAATTGTGTCATTTTTCTAGACTTAGTGCCCCCTGGAGGAGAAAGTAAATACAATGTTGATTTATTTTGGTCACAACACACGCTAGTAGATTATTTTTTCCTATTTAACTAAATAATTAACACCATGTAGCTAACTAATTATATGACTCAAAGATGGTAACCAATATGGCGTCGATATTGTTCACATACTCTATGATAAATAGATGTATTGTCTGTTTAATTTTAGAGAAGAATTTAATTTATAAACTTTTGAGAATCTGGATACAGGAGTTTTGTCTTTGCGTGTGTGTGTGGGGTGATGATGATGACGGATACTTTCCTCTGCAGTGAAAAAAATATCTTGACATTGCAACTGTAAGCCGAAGGAACGTTTGTAATGTGACTTATTATGTGAAATTGTAACTTGAAATTCTTTGTGAAAAAATATTTCCCTATAAAGTTTGGCAGTAAATGAAGTATTACATCAAGGTGTAACTTGTAGTTCCTTGTGGAGTAATTACCTATGTGGACGATACAGCTACTCGAGGGTGTAAGACCTAGAGTAGAAAGTCTTAAGACCTTACCTGAGGTTGAAAGACTCTTATAGTGGAACGTCTTAGGTATTGAAACTTTAATTACAGTAAATAAAATATAATCTACCTAAACATTCCTTCACCTGGCGACAACTAATGATACAGGTGGTGTAATAGCTCTTTAAAATTCCTCCGTTTGATATAATAATGACCACACATGAACTTATAATGTGCAATATCTTGATAACACATTAGCTGCAACATTACACATAGTCCAGTGTATGTGTAGTGAGGGACATCTACCTAAATGAGTTACAGAATGTGGAGTTGAGGCAAAAAATGTTGGGACATGTTTGAGATCATCAGTTGAGCCAAACGTTTATACTCAATATTGTTTTAATGGTATTTTAGAGCTACCGAAAAATGTAAACAAAATGGCCGGCTAGGCTCGGGGGATCCACGAGTCCTCTTATGAAGGATCGACAATAAATGAAAACAAATCAGATTAATTTAAACACATTTCCAAGAGTATTAGATCCTGTAAAGAGAGAAAATTAATACTTGATATTTGTAGCTTTTTTTTTTCGTCCGTTTTCGTCTTGGTTAAAACAATTGTGGTGGTGTTACCTGTTCCAAACGGTAGACATCAAGGAAATGGATCAAGACCTTAATACTCAAAGGTACACATGATGATTTGTTCCCAAGTCCGAGGATATACTTCACAAAACAGATTAACTTTAGGACACAATGATGGCGAACAAAATAACATCAACATTGCGTACAGCACATATCTTGCTTTGACTCTTAACTCTTGTAATTTTTCGTAATGTTAGTGAATGAAATTGAGATTCTGGGCATATTTTCCTGTTTTTCTTTCTAATCAAATGTAAAGGAAGATGTACTGTTTATTGATGGATTTGGTGATGTCTTAATAGTGTATTAGTGTGTTAATATTACACAGGTTTGGTATAGGGGTGACGGTAATGTAGTGTAGTAAGATTTTAACACATGGAGGTGAATTTGTCTTTTATGTTGAGGATTTAATAACATAAGAACATAAGAAAATAAAGAGTCTGCAATAGGCCGGTTGGACTGTGCATGACAGCTCCTGTCGAGAGTTACTACCACTCTCTATCATCCATGAATCTATCTAGCCTCCTTTTGAAACTTTCCAGAGTTCCCGCACTTACTACAAAGTTGCTAAGCTTGTTCCACTCGTCCACCACCCTATTTGTGAACCAGTTTCTTCCTATCTCCCTCCTAAACCTAAACTTATCCAACTTGAATCCGTTGCTCCGAGTCCTATCCTGCTCGGATATTATAAGAACTTTATCTATATCCCCTTTATTGATTCCTTTCACCCACTTAAATACTTCTATCATATCTCCCCGCACTCTTCGTCTTTCTAGGGAATGCAAGTTAAGTTTCTGTAACCTATCCTGATATGGAAGGTTTCTAAGTCCCGGAATCATTTTTGTCATTCTTCGCTGCACCGACTCTAGTGAATTTATATCCATTCTATAATAGGGGCACCAGAACTGAACCGCATAATCGAGGTGCGGCCTGATTTGTTAAAGGGAAGATCTGGTGGACGGGGATAATTGTCTGGTTGTGATGGACACGGCTCACCTAACCTAACCCAATCTAACCTAACCCAACCCAACCTAACCCAACCTAACCCAACCCAACCTAACCTAACCCCTATATATGTGTGAGATAAGGTTCTGATTCAAGAACAAGATGCACAAGTTCGAATCCAAATTGAGCTGTAGGGTTTGTTGACTAATTCGGGGCTTCACATTCATAAAACTCTCAAATGGGATACGACTAAACCCGAAGCCCCATCTTCCGTCGGTCGGTCGTTGGTGTCAGGTCAAAGTTCAGTTTGTAGTTCACCTCCTGTGATATGTGTCATTTATCGAAACGAAACATGAGGTTAACGTGAAAACAAAACCTCGAAGCAACACGTATAAACAGGGTCGAGTTTTCATCGGATTTTACGTCATGAAATTTTCCATCTTGAGAGAGAGAGAGAGAGAGAGAGAGAGAGAGAGAGAGAGAGATTGATTGATTGATTCCGATGCTGAAATTAACACTAAAATTTTATACTGTAATTGAGATAAATGCAGGTAAGGTTGGCGTATGGAATTATTGAAGGACGATCACAGAAATGTTTTACCTGTTTCCTGTGATGTAAGTCCAAAATGGTGTTAATTGTCATGGGTTTATACGTCCAAAATGTTCTTCATATCGTAGGGTTTTACATCCAAATATGCCATCCAAGTCCATATGTCCATTCATCCAGTTAGCTGTTTATCCATCCACCGATTCACCCACCTACCCATCTCTCATCCCATTCAGTCACCCATCTACCCATCTATCCTCCCATTCAGTCTCCCATCCATCCATTCATCCATACATCCATCCATCCTTCCATCCATCACACGAGGAATAGAATGACCCACTTATAATTTTTCTCTTTCCTGCTGCACTAAGGATCAACCACCCAGAGTGGTATGGCTACCCTGAGTAAGTACACTCTGTATTCCTCCTTTACTCTATTGTGGGTGTAGGTGGTGAGTAGTGTGTGTTTGTGGGTGTAGAACGTGGATAGTAGGTTTGTTTGTGGGTGTAGGGCGTGGATAGTAGGTTTGTTTGTAGGTGTAGGGCGTGGATAGTAGGTTTGTTTGTGGGTGTAGGGCATGGATAGTAGGTTTGTTTGTGGGTGTAGGGCGTGGATAGTAGGTTTGTTTGTGGGTGTGGGGCGTGGATAGTAGGTTTGTTTGTGGGTGTGGGGCGTGGATAGTAGGTTTGTTTGTGGGTGTAGGGCGTGGATAGTAGGTTTGTTTGTGGGTATAGGGCGTTGATAGTAGGTTTGTTTGTGGGTGTAGGGCGTGAATAGTAGGTTTGTTTGTGGGTGTGGGGTGTGGATAGTAGGTTTGTTTGTGGGTGTGGGGCATGGATAGTAGGTTTGTTTGTGGATGTAGGGCGTGGATAGTAGGTTTGTTTGTGGGTGTAGGGCGTGGATAGTAGGTTTGTTTGTTGGTGTAGGGAGTGGATAGTTGGTTTGTTTGTGGGTGTAGGGCGTGGATAGTAGGTTTGTTTGTGGGTGTGGGGTGTGGATAGTAGATTTGTTTGTGGGTGTGGGGCATGGATGGTAGGTTTGTTTGTGGGTGTAGGGAGTGGATAGTAGGTTTCTTTGTGGGTGTAGGGCGTGGATAGTAGGTTTGTTTTTATGGGTGTGGGGCGGATAGTAGGTTTGTTTGTGGGTGTAGGGTGGATAGTAAGTTTGTTTGTGGGTGTAGGCAGATAGTAGATTTGTTTGTGTTTGTTTGTATAGTATATTGTTTGTATGATAGGTATTTGTTTGTGGGCGTGATAGTAGGTTTGTCAGGTGTAGGGTGATTAGAAGTTTATTTCAGGGGTAGGGCGTGATGCAGGTTTGTTTGTAAGGTAATGTGATCAGTATGTTTGGGGTGTAGAGTGATATAGGTTTGTTTCAGGGTGTAGGGCGTGTGATTACCAGGTTTGTTTCAGGGTGTGGGGCGTGGATAGTAGGTTTGTTTGTGGGGTGTAGGGCGTGGACAGGTTTGTTTGTGGGTGTAGAGTGATAGTTTGTTTTAGGTGTAGGGCGTGGATAGTGGTTTGTTTGTGGGTGTAGGCGTGATAGTAGGTGTGTTTGTAAGTGTAGGCGGATAGTAGGTTTGTTTAGGTGTAGGGCGGATAGTAGGCTTTACTTGTGTGGGTGTAGGCGTGGATAGTAGGTTTGTTTGTACAGAGCAGGTTTGTGTATGATAGTGTTTGTTTGGTGGCTTATATGATAGCAGGGAGCAGGTTTGTTTGTGTAGTATGTGATAGTAGGTTTGTGACAGCAGGTTTGTGATGGGTAGGTTTGTTTGTGTGTAGGGCGTGGATTAAGCCGGTTTGTTTGTGGGTGTATGTGATAGCAGGTTTGTTTGTAAGTGCAAGGCGTGATAGTAGGTTTGCTCTTGGTGGGCTTGTATGGATAGGTTTGTTTGTGGTGTGGGGGTGGATAGTAGGTTTGTTTTGTGTGTGTAGGCGTGATAGAGTTTGTTTAGAGTGCAGGGTGATTAGTAGGTTTGTTTGTGGGTGTGGGGCGTGGATAGTAGGTTTGTTTGTGGGTGTGGGGCGTGGATAGTAGGTGTGTTTGTGGGTGTAGAGCGTGGATAGTAGGTATGTTTGTGGGTGTAGAGCGTGGATAGTAGGCATGTTTGTGGGTGTAGGGCGTGGATAGTAGGTATGTTTGTGGGTGTAGGGAGTGGATAGTAGGTTTGTTTGTGGGTGTTTGGGAGTGGATAGTAGGTATGTTTGTGGGTGTAGATACATACATTGTTAAGAGGAATAAATCAAAATGGGAAGAAGATTAAGATAAATATACTGATGATTAATGGTACAGGTGAGTTAATAAAATTGATATAAATAGACAAATACAGTAGATAGATAGATAGATAGATAGATACAGTAGATAGATAGATAGATAGATGTATGATTTTGTATACCGCAAGAGTAACTAAATATTCCTGTACCTGTATTTTCTTTCAGTTACAAAATACACAGGATTATAAATATGAGTATGCACATTGCACATCAGGTGTTACAGTCAGTGGTAATATTTTGTAATACTCTTAAGTGATGAGGTAACAGAGGAAATAGACGGATACTAACGGAGAGTTTGTGTAGAATTAGACAGACATTCAGACAGTAAAACTTCTTCCGACAATACAAATTTTGACGGTGGAATTTATACACGAGAGTGTATGGATAATTATGATGAGCTGAATTATGACATCTACGTCTGATAATCCGTTGTTTAGAATGGATTATTATTATTTTGTTGAGTTATTTAACAGTTCGAAAAAAGGTTTATTATGGTACTATGTCCTATTATCACACAAGGTCATAATTGAAGTAAAATAACCAATTATACTGTATTATTTTAGACAATACATAAGAACATAAGAACATAAGAATGGAGGAAACTGCAGCGGGCCTATTGGCCCATACTGGGCAGTCCCGTTTACACCCAACCCCTATTGCTCATATGAGCATCCAACCTATGTTTGAAGCAATTCAGCGTATTTGAGTTAATGATGATATTTGGTAACTTGTTTCATTCATCCACTACTCTGTTTCCAAACCAGTGTTTACCTATTTCACGCCTAAATCTAAATTTGTCTAATTTAAAACCATTGTTACGAGTTCGCTCCTGGTTGGATAGTTTGAGTACCTTTGTAATGTCACCTTTGTTTAGCCCTGCCATCCACTTATACACCTCTATCAGGTCGCCCCTCGCTCTACTTCTCTCAAGGGAGTGCAAATTAAGAAGCTTTAACCTGTCTCTATACTCAAGGTTCCTAATGCCCGGGATTAGTCTTGACATTCTCCTCTGAATTCTTTCCAAGGATTCTATATCCATTCTGTAATACGGTGACCAGAACTGAACTGCGTAATCCAGGTGTGGTCTCACAAGAGCAAGATACAGTTTTAGGATGGCCTCGCTAGTCTTGTAACTAACACTCCTTTGTATGAACCCAAGTACTTTATTAGCCTTGTTACGAGCAAAAACACATTGTTTACTTGGCTTAAGGTTCTTACTTATCATTACTCCTAAATCTCTCTCGCAGTCGGATTTCTCTATGGCATCGTTGTTCATCTGGTATCTGGTTTCCTGTTTACATCTCCTATACTGAGTACTTTACATTTGTAGACGTTGAATTTCATCTGCCATTTTTCAGACCATTCGAAAAATTTGTTTAGATCTTCCTGTAGTTTTGCCGAGTCCTCGTCAGATTTGATAACACCTCCTATTTTAGTGTCATCAGCAAATTTACTTATGTTGCTGTCAATGAGGATATCTATGTCGTTTATGTATATAATAAATAATAGTGGTCCAAGTACTGAGCCTTGGGGAACTCCACTTGTGACGTTGCTCCAATGGGACTTGGTGCCGTTAATGCTCACTCGCTGTTTCCTGTCCTGTAACCACGCCCTAATCCATTTAAGGATGTCACCCTTTGATGACATGAGCTTCTACCTTTCTAATTAGTCTTTCGTGGGGACTCTGTCGAAGGCATTGCTAAAGTCGAGATAAACCACATCATAATTGTGCCCCTCGTCCACCGATTCGAAAACTGATGAAAAGAATGTTAATAGATTAGTTAGGCAAGAACGTCCGCTTGTGAAGCCATGCTGGGAATCATTGATCAATCGGTGCTTCTCCAGGTGATTTCGAATAGAGTTTGGAATGATTGCTTCCAGTAATTTGCCTACTATTGATGTTAGACTGATTGGGCGGTAGTTAGAGGATAGTGATCTATCCCCCTTCTTGAAAATCGGCATTACATTCGCTATCCTCCAGGATTCTGGTACTACACCTGTTTTTAAGGACATGTTAAACAACTTTGCTAAGGGCATACTGAGCTCTTCCTTACATTCCTTTAATACTCTGGCAAATATCTCATCGGGACCAGGTGACTTATTAGGCTTTAGTTTGTCTATTTGCTTACTAACATCGTTACTAGTCACTACTATCTCACTTAATTTGTTTTCTTCACTATCTCTAAATAGAGTCGGTGCCTCGGGTATTCCCTGGACATGCTGGATAATATACCATCTACTTAAGGAGGTGATGTAGGTAAGGTAGATTGATATTTTAACATTAATTTACTCAGTTTTTTCTTAGTATCGGATTTTTTTTTTTTAGTTTTTTATTCTGACAATTTATAATGCAAGCAGCGTTCACATGTTGTCAACCGCCCTCAAGTGTACAAGGAGTTTGGACTGTAACTGTACCGTCAATAAGTGGCTGTAACTGCACCGTCAATAAGTGGCTGTAACTGCACCGTCAATAAGTGGCTGTAACTGTACCGTCAATAAGTGGCTGTAACTGTACCGTCAATAAGTGGCTGTAACTGTACCGTCAATAAGTGGCTGTAACTGCACCGTCAATAAGTGGCTGTAACTGTACCGTCAATAAGTGGCTGTAACTGCACCGTCAATAAGTGGCTGTAACTGTACCGTCAATAAGTGGCTCTGTATTCTGAACACGGGGGATCTCTACAGTGTAACCTACGAGCATAACTGTGGTGAAAGAACTGCTTCCCCGCATTATGTTGAGGAAGATTCGTATACAAACTTTTTGCCGTGACTTCGTAATAAAAAAAATCTTAGGGAAAATATATTGAATTTATTTTTAATGTTTATTTATTTATTGTTGTCGTTGGTGTTTTTTTTTTTACCGGGATGTGTGTTATATTCACGAAAATGGAGTCAAGACAAATGTTGGACACGTTGATGTGAAGTAACACAGTAAATGATGTTGTTTGTGTTGCTGTGTTATTTATTTATTGTGTTTCTTATTTTTTTCTGTTTATTTTGTTTTATTTAGTTTTATTGTAGTAATTGTTATTCTTTTTTTTATTCTTACTTATTTTCATTTTACTGTTTATTCGTTTTCTTATTTTCATTTTATTGTTCAATAATTTTCCATTCATTCTTATTTATTTATCGCGTTGGTGTATTTCATTTATTTGCTATTCTCTTAGGTATTTTACATTTGCATTAATTAATCTTCAAATCATTGGTTGCTATTTTTATCATACTAGTTTAATGTTCACCTCAGCAGTCAACTGGCTTATGTCTAAACAATGTCTACCACTGTTTTAGCCAGACTTAGTTATGAGACTTGTAATTCAGTATCCATTACGTACCGTTTATCAGTGTAATTTGTGGTAATGGACTGCCCAATGTAATTATATATATTGTCTTACTGAAAAAAATGCGGTGTAACCAAGATTAAGTTTTATAGAGTTTGTATTTAAGGATTATTCTCCTATACTTCTCTTAGATTCTGAATATATTTTTGTTTTATTATTTCAGTGTATTGTAATGTGTAGTTAGTTACACTATAGATATATAATAATTGCTTTAAGTTTGGTTGGGAGTGTGGAAGGTGTTGTGGTGTGTGATGTACAGGTGTGTACAGGTGGTGGTTACACCTGACTTCGAGGCAGATGTGTATAGGTGCCAGATACACCTATGGTTACAACACAGGTGTATCCGGCAGCAGTAGTAACAAAAGGGCTATATGGGCTCCGGCGGCCATGTCGTGACACCGGCCGGCAGAATCCCCCGGTGAAAAAGGGAAACAAGATGGCCGTCCCCCATTCAATTTGTAAACAACTCGACCTGAAATGTTGTTTATTGGACATTTTTCTCATTAGGGAGTCGAACCCTTGTTTTGAGTTGGTGTTCAACTACCGTGGCTGACGGCCATCACCTGTGATTCAACTGGTAGAATTAAGTGTAATAATAATAATAATAATAATTAACGGTTTATTGAAAGAGCTTGGCAGCCAGAAGGCTGAAAATATACAGTTACATATTTGGGGAATGGGTTTCGAATTACAAATAATATACAAGTAACATAAGTGATACAAATAAGATATATAATAACTAGATGGGAAAAGCTCAAACTACAGTGCATTTCAACATAGTGACAGTGCAAGAAGTAGTATTTACTGGGAGTGAATACACTGGTTTATTACAAGTTATTGATAATTTTACAATGGTTGGGACTGGGCTGTTCTTATAGCGATCAGTTCGTGCACTTATGGGCTGGATGCGGTTGTGGTGTCAAACAGCAATTCTCGGGCTAGGGATCTCAGGTGGTAGTAGGAGCCGGTGTCGAGGATGGTGTAGAAGCTTCTTAGCAAATTTGCAGATGTGGTCGTGGTGATGGTCAGTGAGAGTCGAAAGGGTCAGTGTGTTGAGCGCTTCTTGATATGTGGAGTAGGAAGGAGAGAGAATAATCTTGCATGCCCTCTTTTGCACTTTTACTAGGTGGGCATCTTATCAAATGAACCCCTGTCCTAATGGGCCCTAGTCCTAATGGGCCCCAGTCCTATTGGGTCCCAGTTTTAATGGGCCCCAATTCTAATTGGTCACATTTCCAATGGTTCTCAGTCCTAATGAGCTTCAGTCCAAAGATACCACAGGCCTAATGGTTCCAGTCTTAATAGACCTCAGTCTTAATGAGTCCCAATCCTGACGGCTCTCAATACTAATGGGCCTCAGTCCTAATAGTTTAAGGTTGGGACCCATTAAGACTGGCTTCTATTTACCTTTCAAGCACTGTGTTCTACCGTGTCATCCCGTGTGTGTGTGATTTCCCGTGTCAGGTGGTATAATACGCAGGTGAGTGGCTGCCAGGTAGGGTGGGTGAGGGTGGGCACCTTGATGCAGGGGAAGGTGAGTTCCTGATGCTGATTCACACCAGTGTCATGATGAGGTAATCTTATCACCTTATTAGTGTACGATGAGTGGGTATGAGGGGAGGGGTATGGCGTTAGGCAGGCGTGGTGGCGGTGGGAGGTTAGGCGTGTAGGGGTAGCTAAGTGGGCGTGTTGAGTTGGGCAAGAGGGAGGCGTGGTGGGTGTAGGGGCGTGGATAGGAGGCGGGAAGTGGTGATGGCGCGCGCCACTAATCACTCTGACCTTACTGAACACAACCCATTATACAGCATAATTAGTGTTGCTTCCATCAGCCTCACACAGTCAAACACACTATGTACATTTTCTCTTCACATATATTTTATTTTATTCGTTTCAAGTGGGACTCGAATTTCAGCCTTGGAGTCGAAGAGGAATTTTTTTAGGAGAAGTTGAAAAGAAATCGTGTTTAGTTGAAGACGAATGTGTTCTTATATAAAAGTGAAGGAATTAACCAGACGTGTTTGATTGTTTGGGAGTCTCTATCTCTCACACTCGAGTCCAAGATGTCCCCCTTGAGGACGGTGTTCGTGTAGCGTCGTCAAACTCGCTCTTGGTTTTTATTCAGCAGGAAGAGCTACACCCGCCACCTGGTGTTGGCCGTGTCTGGTGACCATCATATTAACAAGGCCGCTCTCTCGTGCCTTGTCCACACGCCACCCCCACCTCCATATTGTACCGTTTTGTCCTTTATTAACGGTGGTGTTACTACAGGCAGCGTGGTGTGGGGGGAGGGCCGCTGCTTCACATTGTTCAGTCTTTGACGTGTAACACAAAACGTGAGATGTTGTGGTCCTTCACTACCTCACAACACACACACATCTCCTAGTTACCACATGCTGTTGTTATTAAAGCTCCACCAATGAGTACGCGTCGCTGTCTCCTCCTTTGCTCCGCCGACCATTACAGTGTGTAGCTGTAGGACTCGCCGCCGTGTTTGTTTCATGTAGCGACACTAAACTCCCGGAAATTTGTAGGTGTTAAGCTGGAGCGTTTGAGCTGTTGTTGTCATCACCTTGTTGATGCTTTGTAGGTCCGTGTTGGCTGAGGATTGTTGTTAGTGTTTCTTAAGGCATTAATAAACTAGTCATGAGGTTCTATAGGAATTATATCCTGCTGTTCTTTTTGTTCTTGTTCTTTTTATTGTTGTTGTTGTTCTTCAGTTGCATAATTCGAGTTGTGATTATCAGTAGAAGTTTGACGGGCTGGATTCTCTTATCGTTTCTTTAATTCATAAACAAGAACCGTAAACACAAGAGCAAAACAAAGACATAACCAATGAACTAAAAACAAATATATTGAAGGTTTAAATTTCTGGGATAGATTTAAATAGATCTTGGGTATATTTTCTCGTTCTTGGAGGTCAGGCCAGGCCAGGTCAGGTCATGTCATGTTAGGTGTACCGAATACGCTAGCAGAGGTGGTCAGATGCCTTGGGAATACTGCAGAGTAATTGAGGTCAGGTCAGGTGGCCTCAATACCTGCTTCAAGGTGTAATAGAGGTGAAAAATAATGGGTTTCTTGATTGGATCTGGTTAAGTCAGGTCAGGTAAAGTCAGATACAGAGGCTGGGTGTATGACTGTGGGTTGGTGGGTGTATGACTGTGGGTTGGTGGGTGTATGACTGTGGGTTGATGGGTGTATGACTGTGGGTTGGTGGGTGTATGACCGTGGGTTGATGGGTGTATGACTGTGGGTTGGTGGGAGTATGACTGTGGGTTGATGGGTGTTTGACTGCGGGTTGGTGGGTGTATGACTGTGGGTTGGTGGGTGTATGACTGTGGGTTGACGGGTGTATGACTGTGGGTTGATGGGTGTATGACTGCGGGTTGGTGGGTGTATGACTGCGGGTTGGTGGGTGCATGACTGTGGGTTGGTGGGTGTATGACTGTGGGTTGGTGGGTGTATGACTGTGGGTTGGTGGGTGTATGACTGTGGGTTGATGGGTGTTTGACTGCGGGTTGGTGGGTGTATGACTGTGGGTTGGTGGCTGTTTGACTGTGGGTTGGTGGGTGTATGACTGTGGGTTGATGGGTGTATGACTGTGGGTTGATGGGTGTATGACTGTGGGTTGGTGGCTGTATGACTGTGGGTTGGTGGGTGTATGACTGTGGGTTGGTGGGTGTATGACTGTAGGTTGATGGGTGTATGACTGGGTTGGTGGGTGTATGACTGTGGGTTGGTGGGTGTATGACTGTGGGTTGATGGGTGTATGACTGTAGGTTGATGGGTGTATGACTGTGGGTTGGTGGGTGTATGACAGTGGTGACAAGGATTATTTGAGCTTGACAAAATTTAGATAGATAGCAGCATGGTTTAGTCGTGTTCAGTTTAGTTTAAATTGAGTTTAGGTTAGGTTGGGTCATGTCAGGTACAGAGTTTGGCCAGGGTCCTTTATTCAAGCTGTCAGGGTTAAACTTCCTACCTAGAGAGATGAACACACGAACCTACGGACGACACACGAACACAATAACACCTGATCATACACGGAAACGAACACACGAATGGACATACTCAGGATATCGGGGAATATATATGAAATTATAAAAATGCATAAAAAGTCTTTGACGGATAAACAACTTTGTAATGTTAGAATCGATATTCCTGATATTATAGAAAATCAAACTAACTTCCTTTAAACACTCTTGGCTCTTCCTGTGTATAAGAAGAGTTTAATCTGGTATATTTTTTTTCTAGTAATTGGTGTTATTAGGGGAAGAGATTGTGTCGTTTGTGGTCTGTCATTCAAGGTTGTTCAGTGTTTGAAGCTCGTTAATTCATTATGCTTGTAGCCCCCATCTCTGCATACAACCCTGGTGCTTCTTGCTGTTGATACTCCCACGAAAATAAATTGTCAGATTAACGAAACGAAGATTAAAAAATTTTGTTTTAATTCACGGATTAACCATACTTCACCCAATCTAACTTAACCTATCCTAACCTAACCTAACCTAATCTAATCATAATTGTGTTTTAAAAAAAGGTTTACAGGCATAGGTAACAAGCTGGTCCTTTAACGGGAGAACACAAGGCTTCCCAACCCTCACCTGATGAAATAGAATCACTATACCCAACCTGATCTAATTAAGGACACGTTAGGCTTTGTAAGATAGTTTAGTTTGAAGTGTTGTGAATCTCCGTGGGTGTTATAGATTCACTTGGTATACTACATGTGTAAAGTCAGGATATATACAATGTGTGTTGATTTTTCTACCCGTGTGTTAAATATTTTTGTGGGGAGGGGGAGGTATTTTCCTGTCGGTTTCCACTCTAGCTTTCCACCAATGTTATTTCACCCTTCTAGATTTCTATACCCTTTGATCCACCTTACCTAAGAGTGGAATGAGATAAATAGAATTGGTGGAGTGGAATGTCTGTATAATTGATGTCAGGATCCAACTCTGCCCTGGACGACACAGGATTGATCGTCACTGGTGTTGTAAGACTGTACAGAAAACCGCCTCTTGTGTTGTTCCCACGTATTAAAGAGCGATGAAGGTAAACTGAACAAGCACGCTGGGCAATGCTCGTTGTTGTAGTGGAATACACACGAAACCCAGTCAGTTGAGGGTGTAAATCTTCGCCTGCCTCTTGAATGCACTACACACGCTATGCCAAAACTGAGATATACTCGGCATGTCAACACTGAGACACACATGCTATGCTAGCAAACATATACTCACATAAACTATGCCAATATTAAGACACATACACTATGCGAAACACCGGCTGTGCCTAAACTAATGATTCCCCGCTCTACATGAACGCTGAGATAACAAGTTGACTTTTTTTATCGAGGAGGAGCCAAAGTCTTTCACGATAGTCACCGTCTTAGCTAAACTTGTTAACATGGTTAGCAACTTCTGGAAACATCCCGCTTAACCGAGTTATCAAGTTGTGAATAAGCTGACTCACAAAGGAGAAGTATTCCTCGACGAATTAATCTTACCAGCTTACAAGCTCTTTATTAATTAATGACAAGCGTTACACCTGTCCGCCATTCTAGGCCACGCCTCTCACCCCCCCCTCCCCTTAAGTCAATAGCCTTCAAAAGCAGTGAAAGACGAAATTGGTTCTTATAATCATGACTGTTTTCTCGGGACATTGTGTATACAACACACTCTAAACTAGGCCTAGGTACCTTCTTAACCCCTCATAATCCGCCGATGGAAAGTCTGGGACTCTGACCATATTTTCATTATTTTTCCTTTCCAAATTTAGGGTAAACCTGATTTCTCTGTGATCACTGTTCCCAAGTTCTTCCCCTATTGTGATATCTCTGATAATATTTTCTTTATTTGTTCATACTAGGTCTAATATATTGTCACCTCTAGTAGGTTCTGTAATTAGTTGATTCAAAAATTTGTCCTGTACTGCGTCTAGGAAGTCTTCAGATTCATAGTCACCTACAATGTTGTCCCAGTCAATATTTCTGAAGTTGAAATCCCCCATAATGCATAGGTTGTTGTATATTGCTGCCCTACTCATTTCCTGCCATATGGGCTGAGTTGCTTCTTTCCCAAGACTTGGGGGCCGGTAAATCACTCCCATAATTAGTTTTCGCTTCTTTCTGCCATTTCTACCCATACAGACTCAGTTCCTATTTCACCCTTTATTGTATTATTAATGCACCATTTTAATGTATCTCTGACTAAGAGTGCAACTCCTCCCCCCTTCCTACCTTCCCTGTCCTTGTGAAAAAGGTTGTACCCTTCTTTGTGTTACTCAGATAAAAAGTTCTTGCTCGCCAGATTCATCCAGGTTTAGGTGGCTACTATGACGTCTACATTCTCAGTACATACAACCGCTCTCAGCAAGTCTATTTTATTTCTAATGCTCCTACTGTTTGTATAGTACACATTTAAACCTACCCTTCCCTGGTCCTGTTTTACCCCTTGTTCTGAGTAACCAATTATACTCCCCTCTATCTACTGGCGAAACTTCCCCTTCGGAGTGACAATTTCACGCTCCAGACAAGTGTACCCCGTCACGACTGTCCAGGTAGTCGTTGCCGTAGAATCGTCGCCAGTTATCAATGAACGCCCAACCATTGCTTACACCATGTTTTTTTTGTTCCAGTCGGCAATTTATAGCAATTGCCTTGGACAGCCTTTCACCGCCAACTCCTCTTCTAGACGAGACACCAGATACTATTGGGTTCCCTACCCTATCACTAATCTTCCCTAATGCCTCCCTATACCTGCTGAAAAGTTCCTCACTCCTAACCTTTCCTATGTCGTTGCCTCCTACTCTAAGACACACTACCGGATTGGTACTTCCCCTGACAAGACTCTATCTATCCTCTCAGCTACATGCCCTATCCCAGCCACAGGAGAACACACCTAAGTCCTACGTTTCCTATCTCTTGCACAAAAAGTCTAATCTAAGAACCTCACCTAATGTCTACATTATTAATAAAATGAGCACAACAAGGAGGAAAGGTTATCCTGTAGGCAATTGTACATAGTTACAATTCTCTCTCTCTCTCTCTCTCTCTCTCTCTCTCTCTCTCTCTCTCTCTCTCTCTGTGCCCTATTGGACATAGGAACATTAATAGTAGCAGACAAGTCAGAGGAAGAGAGACCAGTTCTGATCACTGTGGATTTACAACGTGAACTGGATGATGTAAGGAGGGAGAGAGATGTTCCTCTCACTGAGAAAAAAAAAAGGATGGGAGAAGGAGAGGATTTATTTGCAAGACCAAAGAGAAAATACTTTTATCAAGGCTACTGCTGCGACTAATGATGTTTTTAGTAATTTTTTTTTTCTTCCCAAGTGATTTTGTTCTCAATTGGTGTCCCTGTAATATACTGGTCTGATGAGGATATCAGTCGAGTACTGACCTTTCGCAGCTTAAGCCCGAAAGCTTATCACTACTTGCCTGATAGAAGTCAATTTCGTTTCCCATCTATCAGTACACTGCATCGTTGGATTCTCAGCTCAATGTGGAACCAGGTGTGTTGCATGCACTTCTGCAACTGTTGTACCATAAATGTGAGTCTATGGATGACTGTAAACGTCTACGTGTTTAATCTTTTGATGAAACAAGTGTCAGTGAAGGTAACACTTGTCTTGTGAGGTCATAATTCCTGTCACATCACTCACACCTGGAGGCAAAGGCAGCACCTGTGATCACCTGCTCTAACTGCCCCACCCCCCCCCACCACCCATAATCTGATAATCTGTTGTCAGTGGCTGTAACACTTATCATATGAAGTCATAACTCCTGTCACCTCATGTCTACATTATTAGTATAATGGACAAACAGGGAGGAAAAGAACTCCTGTAGGCAACTGTATATATAGTCATCATTACACTATCTTAAGCTGCAGTTATTTAAATACAAGACTATAACTGAAATACATTGTTTTTCTTTTAACCTTTCCTTCTGTGTATCACCCACCACACTGACTGGTGTCCTTAGCTAAAGTTATATGCAAGATTAAACTCTCTATTAGTATTATTTTCTATGTGAGATACTGAGATAACAAAGTACAGTATATAGAACCATAAAATGTTCTGTTTATAAGAGGTGAGAGGTAGGCGAGGAAGTCTGCCTGCTGACGTCAGCAAAGCTCCACCCACCTTGGCCTAGGCGAGCCTAGTCTAACCTGACCTAACCTAACCTAACCTAACCTTGTGTAAAACAAGTCTAGCCTTGCCTAGCCTAGCCTAGCCTAGCCTAACCTGACCTTATCTAACCAAAACTAACCTAACCTTGATCTGATCT